>NC_069505.1:299172043-299222043 GCF_027579735.1 Bombina bombina | reverse complement strand
TTTAGTTTGGGTAAGCGTAGCGATGCAGCGATTCGGTTTTCTTCAGCTTGCGCAAGCTCTCCTATAAACCAATAGCTTCTTCACCTGCTCTTAGTACACTGGTGTACGCAGGTGTAGATCTGTGTGAGGTCCGTTAATCTTCCTGCACTTAGTACTCTTTGTACGCAGGTTCCAGACAGGTGATTGGTTTCTTTAGCTCCGACCAGTATGATAATACACCTTTTTGTAATGGGTTCCACAGTCTGGGTTGGCAAAGGGATTCCTTGTAATACAACTTTTTATCACAGTTTTCTACGCGTTTCACCCGCGTTCCGGGCTTTTTCAAGATGATCTTGAAAAAGCCCGGAACGCGGGTGAAACGCGTAGAAAAACTGTGATAAAAAGTTGTATTACAAGGAATCCCTTTGCCAACCCAGACTGTGGAACCCATTACAAAAAGGTGTATTACCCAAACTAAAAAGACCGGTAAGCCTAGAGACTTCAAATCCATTCATAAAGAGGTAAGACCACCCATGAAGCGGGGTTAACTCGTGAAGGAGGAGGTAAGACCACTTATATAGCGGCTAAGATACACCTCTTAAAGTTATATACCTCATAAAGTGTCATTTAAGTCTACTGTAAATAACACACAAGCAAGACTGTTGCCCTGCTAAACACTGGATTTTTAACATTTATTCGGGAATTCTGCCACCCTAATCATCTGTGCTTTGATACTTTATCAATTGAACTTGGACACTATATGAACTGTTTGAAACAATTATAGTACTAAAAGGATCTTTTCAACAAATTCAACAAATCCTTTTGTTTCAATATACAGACCACATCTCTAAGTAATATTTGTGGACATCGTTACTTTACTAGGAAAGACTCAAAATTATCTGGGCTCTCTCATCCATATTTTATCACATTAATATCTGTTTTTACTTTGTGAGTCATTAGTGAAATATTTTATATATATAGATATACAGCTGTGTATTTTATCTGATAAATTTTAGTTTACTCTTAGCATATGATTGTAATTTAATAAAAACTTTTGATTATACTAAAATGTATTTGAAATTTATATGAATAGAACATTTGTGTTTTTTCTAAATTCATAATCTATCAGAGGTATACGTATTTTTTTAAGGAAATTTGATTTTTTATTAATTTGGGTAAAATATATACATAAAATCAGTAGGTAACATATTTATTTCATATCCTAGTTTTTAATACTTTTTAGCTTTTAGAAATGTAGTTCCAAGACATCTGGGGGGGGCCAAGGTTGCTGACTCCTGCTCTAAGGTATTAAGAGGTGCATCTAAAATAAACTGACGCGTTTCATGCCAACTAGGTGCTCTACACAGGTCATAATGCTAGAATGATTCATGTAACTGGTCAATCGTTAATTGGTAATATGGCTATCGACTATTGATTTAATTATTGATTAGAATGACCAAATAGATGGATGAAAACTGTAATTTCTCCCTCTAGTTCAAGAGCAGCAGTTAATCATGTAATATTTTTTAATGGAAACGGATACTACTAAACAAAAGTATCATGATTCACTAGTTCCTGAAACAATTGGGGTCCTTGTGAATTTTGACACATTTACCTACATTCACTGCAAACTAATATACAGTCATGGCCAAAAATATTGGCACCCCTGCATTTCTTTCAGATAATGCACCACTTCGCCCAGAAAATTGTTGCAATTACAAATGTTTAGGCATTCTCATGTTAATTTGTGGGGAAAAAAAAGCCAAATCTGATACATTCCCCGCTAAACTCCACAAATGGACTGGACAAAATTATTGGCACCCTCAATTTAATATTTGGTAGCACACCCCTTAGAAAAATAACTGAAATCAATCACTTCCTGTAACCATCAATCAGTTTCTTACACCTCTCTACTGGAACTTTAGACCACTCTTCTTTCGCCAACTGCTCCAGGTCTCTCATATTGGAATGGTTCCTTTTCCCAACTGCTGTATTGAGATCTCTCCATAGGTGCTCTATGGGATTGAGATCTGGACTTTCTCTTTTGTCCACGTATAGGGAGATTAGCTACAGTGCCATGGGCTGTAAACTTCTTGAAAATGATGCACATAGTGGATATAGGAACATTAAGATCTCTGGAGATGGACTTGTAACCTTGAGATTGTCCATGCTTTTCCCAAATTTTTGTTCTCAAATCCTCAGACAATTCTTTGCTGTCTTTCTCTTCTCCATACTCAGTGTGGCACACAGGCACACAACAGAAAGGTTGAGTAAATTTTTCACCATTTTAACTGGTTGCCGATGTGATTTCTATATTGTCAGCACCTATTAATTGATACAGGTTTAATTACAAATTACAGGAGCATCACAAACTTGGATTGCAATTATTTCTTACAATTTTGAGAAGGTGCCAATAATTTTGTCCAGTCAATTTTTGGAGTAATGTGTCAGATTTGGCTTTTTTTTTCTCCACTTTTTGTGTCATACCAATACAAATAAAAGAAATAAATATCAGAATGCCTAAACATTTGTAATTGCAAGATTTTTTTTGGGCTAAGTGGTGCATTATCTGACAGAAATGTAGGGGTGCCAATATTTTTGGCCATGACTGTATATATATACGGTATATATATATTTTATTTTTTTAAACAAAAATACACACACATGTGCAAGAGTTCACAGTGTGTACACATATGAGTCTATGATTGGCTAAAGACTGTCACATGACACAGGGGGCTGGCAAATTAAACAAAATTTTTAAATTAATGAAAAAAATGTATTACTTATTTAAGATCATGTGCTTTATTTGTGTTGGTTTTGTTTACAGTTTCAGTAAACAAGGTGTTAATTAAAAGCCAGACTTCTCTATCCAAATTGTATAATTTGAAGGAATCAATCTCAACTTGATACTGCAGTAAACAAGGCTTGCCATTCTCCTTTTTTGTTAGATAAACTTGCATTGCTTTTCAGTATCTTATATTATCCCCTCTGATTAAGCCTAATACAGATATATATATATATATATATATGGAAGAATATATGTCTAAAAAAGTTAGACTTGTGAAGTCTGCTTTAAAGGGACAGTCTAGTTAAAATTAAATTTTCATGATTCAAGTAGGGATTTTAATTTTAAACAACTTTCCAGTTTACTTTTATCATCAAATTTGCTTTGTTCTCTTGATATTCTTTGTTGAAAGCTAAACCCAGGTAGACTCAAATGCTAATTTCTAAGGCCTTGAAGGCTCCCTCTTATCTCAGTGCATTTTAACAGGTTTTCACAACTAGGCAGCGGTAGTTCATGCGCGTCATGTTGAAAACATTTTGCTCACTCCCATGGAGCTGTTTATGAGTCAGCACTGAATGGCTAAAATCCAAGTCTGTCAAATGGACTGAGATATGGGGCAGTCTGCAGAGGCTTAGATACAAGGTAATCACAGAGGTAAAAAGTGTATTAATATAACAGTGTTAGTTATGAAAACTGGGGAATGGGTAATAAAGGAATTATCTATCTTTTTAAACAATAAAAAAAAATCTGGAGTAGACTGTCCATTTAAGTAAATGTAATTATTGGAACTGGAATACAAAAAAGTAAAATTTTAAAGGAAACCGTCAGGAGGACAAAATTAATAATGATAGAATATTACAAAGTTGGCTCTTTTTAATACACATAATTAAACATTTTATATAATTCATGTCCCTTTAAAAAACGTTGCTGTATCTAACGTGATATGAGAATTTCTGTATATATTTTATTGAAGCTTTCCGCAGGCAAACCCGGGCAATATATAACGACAAAAATACTATGATTTTCTTATCAAAAAGCTGGCTCCATTATAACTAAAAGGGGACGTATGATTAATGTGGTAAAAACCCCTCTCACAGCTGAGACACTGATAAATAAATGCTTTGTCTTGTAATGATGCTGCACAAAATGCAGTAAGTTTTATAAGCCCATCTGCCCCAATGTCTACATGGCTCTCGTCTATAATTATTGCTACCCATGTCTTGCACACAGTTTCTTGCATAGTTATGTGCCCGCAGAGCATTGTATTGTCAGCGCTCTCTGAGCATTATCTACAACAGCGATTTTATCACTTTAGCCTTTAATAGGCCCTGTCTAGCGTGAGATAGACACCACTAAATCTGCTTTATGTCATCTATCGTTGAATCCATATAATAGAGGTTTTTGTTTTGGCTATTTATATTTTGAACGATTACATTTTATACCTTACTAGAATAATATATATATATTGCTGTGGATTAGAGGTTACTTCTTGCACACAGGTAAATAATGTATTTTTTCGCAAAATAATGGAACAAATCTCCTGGGTAGCTTTATGTGCTGACAACAAATACCAGTTTATTAGATTATACACCAACATTTTACTTAATAGGACACTGTACACTAGATTTTTATTTGCATAAATGTTTTGTAGATGATCCATTTAAATCGCCCATCTGGGAATGTTTTTGTAACAATGTATAGTTTTGCTTTTTTTTTTTAATAACATTGTGCTGTTTTTAAGACACCTAACCAAGCCCCAAAGTATCAGATGTAGACTGGTGTCTACAGATTCTTGCTTTCTCCTGTTTGTGTAATAAGTCTTTTCATATGAAGGGTGGCGGGGGTGAGTGTCTGCCTGTTCCTGCTTTCCCAGTCTCTTTCACTGGGTGTCCCAGCCTAACCTCATCAACAGGGCTAAATTGGGAGCTTTTAAGTAAGTTTTTAAAAGGTTTTATACTGGATTTTTATTATATCAGTATATGTGCATATTTTTCTTTATAGTAGTGTCTATTATATGCATTTATATTAAAATTGGTGTATACTGTCCCTTTTAAATAGAATTTACAAATAATACTAAACTGGAATTTTTATTACAAATATAATTACAATAAAAAACAAAACAAAAAAACAACAAAGACAACAACATTGTGCTCCTAGATTGGGTAATGCTGACAACTCAGTTTTCTTGCTGTCTCTTAAATGGGGGGGAAATGAGTTAAGCTATAGCTTATGAAGAGTAACCAAGCCCCACAGTCACCAAGCCCCATAGTAACCAAGCCTCACAGTCCCAGATGTATACACGCGTTTATAGATTACATTTTTACATCACTATCTGTGCATCTTCTTCTTTATAGTAGTGTCCTTTACACGCAGTTAAAGGGACACTGAACCCAAATTTTTTTCTTTTGTGATTCAGATAGAGCATGCAATTTTAAGCAACTTTATAATTTACTCCTATTAGCCATTTTTCTTTATTCTCTTGCTATCTTTATTTCAAAAATAAGGCATATTAGCTTTTTTGGGTGGTTCAGTACTCTGGACAGCACTTTTTTATTGGTGGATGAATTTATCCACCAATCAGCAAGAACAACCCAGGTTGTTCATAAAAAATGGGCTGGCATCTAAACTTACATTCTTGCATTTCAAATAAAGATACCAAGAGAATGAAGAAAATTAGATAATAGGAGTAAATTAGAAAGTTGCTTAAAATTCATGCTCTATCTGAATGACAAAAGAAAAAAAAATTGGGTTCAGTGTCCCTTTAAATGAAAATTGGTGTATACTGTCCCTTTAAAGGACACATTACATACCCTGTATTATATCAGTCAGAAACAAAATAACCCTTTAATTTAGGTAGTTCTCAGCTACACAAGAGGAACAGAGAAAGCAAGAATGTTTCTGTACTATGTGATACAGGGAAGACAAGGGTTTACGTAGCCGTGTCACAAGCGCTCTAAGGTGGCACTTTAAGATCTGCTGGAACTACCCCTGGATTACCACCTTACTGCTTGGTTTAATTGGATGCAATTGTACTACTTAATCTTTTTTCTTATGATTCCATACTATATATTTTATTTAATTTTCCATTATTTTAGTTGAAAAAGAAGTACCAAGTAGGATACTCAAGATAATTTATTAGAAGATTATTGACAATTTCACACGTGCTCTGAAAAAGGTTCACCCCCCTTGGTGAAGGTTTTGTCTACTGTCTATACTAGAGTACAGTAGTAGCTAAATGGGGAGATTAAAAAAAAACAACAAGTGTGTATATTTGACAAATTAAGCTTTTACAAAATATAGATACTAAGCAAACTTGAAAAAAAGAGAGTCACTTATATCCATATGTCTCTGTTTATCATGTATGATGGCTAAATCGTTTATATTACCTCTCCTGAATCACACTCCACTGCTAAATCAATACCAAGTGCTATAAACGATAGTTTATTAAACAGACATTGTATCAGCTGAACTAGTTGGCTGTATCTGTATAATCCAGGTACTGGTAGGGTCTGCATTTCGTCTAAATAAATAAACAGCCTTTTGCCTATTATGAGAAATGGTGTCTAACATTTTTTTCCTTAGCTGAAGATAGCAACCCCTCTCTCTTTGTGTTTATGAAAAAGTTAGCAGAGAAGATTCAGAATAGCAAAACCAGCTCATATATATTGCAAAGCAGTTCCCACTTCACACCCTTGGGGAACACAGTGCAATAAGTTCAATTGCAATCAATACACATGACAAAGAGCTATACACTTCAGATACTCTTTATTTGTTTAACTTGTTTTTTTTCATGAAGATTATTTAATACTATATATCAGGGCTCGACAAACCCAGGAGCCTGGGAGCCACTGGCTCCTAGAATTTTACCTCTGGCTCCTAACATGTTAGGTTATTTTCCATATATCTATATACAAATCCAACTGTCTGGCTCCTAAAAAATATGCCTGGCTCCTAATTTTTTAACATATTCGTCAAGCACTGCTATATATAGTATAAGTGTTATATTTTCTAATGATTTCCCCTTTAGTTATAACCTAATTGATCTGGAGTAGACATGGTAAATTGCAGATACAAACAAAGTTGGCAAAACACTTGCCGATGTGATGTGTACAGCCTATGCTACAAGTTGAATGTATCTTTCCTAGACTTCAGATCATTAAAGGGATACTAGACCCACATTTTTTCTTTTGTGAATCAGATTGAGCAGCAATTTTAAGCAACTTTCTAATTTACTCTTATTATCAATTTTTTGTTGTTGTCTTGGTATTTTTATTTGAAAAGCAGGAATGAAAGCTTAGGAGCCGGTCCATTTTTGGTTCAGGACCATGGATAGCGCTTGCTTATTGGTAGCTACATTTAGCCACCAATCAGCAAGCACTACCCAGTTGCTGAACCTAAAATGGGTCGGCTCCTAAGCTTTCATTTCTGCTTTTCAAATAAAGATACCATGAGAATGAATACAATTTATAATAGGACTAAATTATAAAGTTGCTTAAAATTGCATCCTCTATCTGAATCATGAAAGAAAAAAAACTGGGGTTGTGTCCCTTTAATTGTTCATGCACAATCAAATGAACAATAGTTTTTTTTTTTTTAAATGTAAGTTTCTTTTTATTACCTATCCCTTTTATCACATGACAACCATCAGCCAATGATAGATACACGTCCATGAGCTGTGAACTCTTGCACATACTGAGTAGGTGCTGGTTCCTCAGAAAGTGTGAACATAAAAACACCATGCACACTCCTCCAAGAATGGGCAGCTCTCCCTTTTTTAATAGCAAAGAAGAAGCTGGCATACTTGTGTATGCTCCATTCCCTTGAGGCAAATTACATTTTTCACATATAGGATGTTCCTTTTAAAAACTCCTCCATGAATTTCAGAAATTGATTATACATAAAAAAAATTTTTGCAAACGTTATCACTGCAGATGGGACACTGGAATACCCCACTGCTTCTACAGGCACAGAATAGGATTTGAGAACCAGTAGCACTACTATTAAAATGTCTCATGCAAGGTCATGTAGTTGTTGCAGATTTAAGGAATCCTGTTATTACATATGTATTAAAGAAAAAGGGTTCTGTCTTGTGCATTCGTTATGCCCAAGGGAGAAACAAAACTGCTTTATGTACCCTGACAAGTGTGCATGAACGTTTAATGCCACTATAGGCAATAAAAGTCTTAACTTGAATTAAATGCTCTGCCAGAAAAGAGAAACACTTTTTATAGGGCATATTTTGTATTAAACAGAGAAATGTGATTAAAACAGACAAGTCTGTGAGAAAATATAGCAAATAATCAAGCAAAAAAATGAATTGCATAGACTCAATATTTTGGAATTCATTAACTTTATATGAAGTCTATTTAATGTGCGTTCAGCAGATGTTTTGTAGTTAAATGAATACAGTTTTGCTGGCACAAAGGGACTCATCTTAAAAGAAAATGAAACACAATTTGCTTAAATGGGATAGTAAACAGCAAAAATGTTATTGTTTAAAAAGATAGATAATCCCTTTACCAGTTTTGCAATAACCAACATTGTTTTAGAAATATACTTTTTTACCTCTGTAATTACCTTGTATCTAAGCTTCCTGCTGATGCCTCCTTATCTCAGATCTTTTGGCAGACTTGCATTTCAGGCAATTAGTGCTGACTCTTAAATAACTTCACATGTGGGAGCACAATGTTATTTATATGAAACACATGAATTAACGCCCCTCTAGCTGTGAAAAACTGTCAAATGCACTGAGATAGGAGGCAGCCTTAAGGGCTTAGAAATTAGCATAAGAGCCCTACCTAGGTTTAGCTTTCAAACTAAGAATAACATGAGCTCAAAGAATAATTAGAAAGTTGTTTACATGCGCTATCAGAATCATGTAAGTTTATTTTTGACTTTACTATCCCTTTAATGATTTAAGTAGAAACATACTATTTATATAGAAACTTTCTAATTTTCTATTACCAAATTTATTTTGTATTCTTGCTATCCATTGTTGAAAAGCAAATAAGCAAAGCTCAGGAATGTGCACATGCTGGAGCACTAGGTGAAACCAATTTTGCAAGAATGCTTTTACCACTCTTATACTTTGCCATCTAGTGTTTATAAGCATTCTTGTTAACGCCTGCCATGTTATTTTGCAGCCACATACACTTTAGCTACCTTGGGCCTAGATTTGGAGTTTGGCGGTAGCGTGAAAACCAGCGTTAGGAGCCTCTAACGCTGGTTTTCACGGCTACCGCCAGTATTTGGAGTCATTCAAAAAAAGGGTCTAACGCTCACTTTTCAGCCGCGACTTTTCCATACCGCAGATCCCCTTACGTCAATTGTGTATCCTATCTTTTCAATGGGATCTTTCTAACGCCGGTATTTAGAGTCGTGGCTGAAGGTGAGCGTTAGAAATCTAACGACAAAACTCCAGCCGCAGAAAAAAAGTCAGTAGTTAAGAGCTTTCTGGGCTATACGCCGGTTTATAAAGCTCTTAACTACTGTGCTCTAAAGTACACTAACACCCATAAAAACTACCTATGTACCCCTAAACCGAGGTCCCCCCCACATCGCCGACACTCGATTAAATTTTTTTTAAACCCTAATCTGCCGACCGCCACTTACCGTTATACTTATGTACCCCTAATCTGCTGCCCCTAACACCGCCGACCCCTATATTATATTTATTAACCCCTAACCTGCCCCCACACAACGTCGCAGCCAGCTACCTACAATAATTAACCCCTAATCTGCCGACCGGCCAAAGTAGCCGCCCACCTACATTATAGCTATGTACCCCTAATCTGCTGCCCCTAACACCGCAGACCCCTATATTATATTTATTAACCCCTAATCTGCCCCCCTCAACGTCGGCCTCCACCTGCCTACACTTATTAACCCCTAATCTGCCGAGCGGACCGCACCGCTACTATAATAAATGTATTAACCCCTAATCCGCCTCACTAACCCCTATAATAAATAGTATTAACCCCTAATCTGCCCTCCCTAACATCGCCTGACACCTAAATTTCAATTATTAACCCCTAATTCTGCCGACTGGAGCTCACCGCTATTCTAATAAATGTATTTAACCCCTAAAGCTAAGTCTAACCCTAACACTAACACCCCCCTAAATTAAATATAATTTTAATCTAACGAAATTAATTAACTTCTTATTAAATAAATTATTCCTATTTCAAAGCTAAAATACTTACCCTGTAAAAATAAATCCTAATATAGCTACAATATAAATTATATTTATATTATAGCTATTTTAGGATTAATATTTATTTTACAGGTAACTTTGTATTTATTTTAAACCAGGTACAATAGCTATTAAATAGTTAAGAACTATTTAATATCTAAAATAGTTAAAATAATTACAAATTTACCTGTA
The DNA here is from genome assembly GCF_027579735.1 of Bombina bombina. Taxonomy (NCBI): domain Eukaryota; kingdom Metazoa; phylum Chordata; class Amphibia; order Anura; family Bombinatoridae; genus Bombina; species Bombina bombina. Next base: position 299,211,895 of record NC_069505.1, on the reverse strand, counting down.
AAATAAATCTTAACCTAAGTTACAATTAAACCTAACACTACACTATCAATAAATTAATTAAATAAAATACCTATAATTATCTACAATTAAACCTAACACTACACTATCAATAAATAAATGAAATACAATTCCTACAAATAAATACAATGAAATAAACTAACTAAAGTACAAAAAATAAAAAAGAACTAAGTTACAAAAAATAAAAAAAATATTTACAAACATTAGAAATATATTACAACAATTTTAAACTAATTACACCTACTCTAAGCCCCCTAATAAAATAACAAAGCCCCCCAAAATAAAAACATGCCCTACCCTATTCTAAATTACTAAAGTTCAAAGCTCTTTTACCTTACCAGCCCTGAACAGGGCCCTTTGCGGGGCATGCCCCAAGAAGTTCAGCTCTTTTGCCTGTAAAAAAAACAAAACAATACCCCCCCCCCAACATTACAACCCACCACCCCACATACCCCTAATCTAACCCAAACCCCCCTTAAATAAACCTAACACTAAGCCCCTGAAGATCTCCCTACCTTGAGTCGTCTTCACCCAGCCGAGCCAAATTCTTCATCCAAGCGGAGCAAGAAGAGGGTCCTCCCATCTGGTAGAAGTCTTCATCCAAGTGGGGCAGAAGAGGTCTTCCATCCGATTGAAGTCTTCATCCAAGAGGCATCTTCTATCGTCATCCATCCGGAGCGGAGCGGCAGCATCCTGAAGACCTCCGACGCGGAACATCCATCCTGGCCGACGACTGAACGACGAATGAATATTCCTACCTTAATTCCGATTGGCTGATAGAATCCTATCAGCCAATCAGAATTCGAGGGACGCCATCTTGGATGATGTCATTTAAAGGAACCGTCATTCGTCGTTCAGTCGTCGGCCAGGATGGATGTTCCGCGTCGGAGGTCTTCAAGGATGCTGCCGCTCCGCTCTGGATGGATGACGATAGAAGATGCCTCTTGGATGAAGAACTTCAATCGGATGGAAGACCTCTTCTGCCCCGCTTGGATGAAGACTTCTACCGGATGGAGGACCTCTTCTTGCTCCGCTTGGATGAAGAATTTGGCTCGGCTGGGTGAAGACGACTCAAGGTAGGGAGATCTTCAGGGGCTTAGTGTTAGGTTTATTTAAGGGGGGTTTGGGTTAAATTAGGGGTATGTGGGTGGTGTGTTGTAATGTTGGGGGGGGTATTGTTTTTTTTTTTTTTACAGGCAAAAGAGCTGAACTTCTGGGGCATGCCCCCGCAAAGGGCCCTGTTCAGGGCTGGTAAGGTAAAAGAGCTTTGAACTTTAGTAATTTAGAATAGGGTAGGGCATTTTTTTATTTTGGGGGGCTTTGTTATTTTATTAGGGGGCTTAGAGTAGGTGTAATTAGTTTAAAATTGTTGTAATATATTTCTAATGTTTGTAAATATTTTTTTTATTTTTTGTAACTTAGTTCTTTTTTATTTTTTGTACTTTAGTTAGTTTATTTCATTGTATTTATTTGTAGGAATTGCATTTAATTTATTTATTGATAGTGTAGTGTTAGGTTTAATTGTAACTTAGGTTAGGATTTATTTTACAGGTAAATTTGTAATTATTTTAACTATTTTAGATATTAAATAGTTCTTAACTATTTAATAGCTATTGTACCTGGTTAAAATAAATACAAAGTTACCTGTAAAATAAATATTAATCCTAAAATAGCTATAATATAAATATAATTTATATTGTAGCTATATTAGGATTTTATTTTACAGGTAAGTATTTAGCTTTAAATAGGAATAATTTATTTAATAAGAGTTAATTAATTTCGTTAGATTTAAATTATATTTAACTTAGGGGGGTGTTAGTGTTAGGGTTAGACTTAGCTTTAGGGGTTAATACATTTATTTGAATAGCGGTGAGCTCCAGTCGGCAGATTAGGGTTAATAATTGAAATTAGGGTGTCGGCGATGTTAGGGAGGGCAGATTAGGGGTTAATACTATTTATTATAGGGTTAGTGAGGCGGATTAGGGGTTAATAACTTTATAATAATAGCGGTGCGGTCCGCTCGGCAGATTAGGGGTTAATAAGTGTAGGCAGGTGGAGGCGACGTTGTGGGGGGCAGGTTAGGGGTTAATAAATATAATATAGGGGTCGGCGGTGTTAGGGGCAGCAGATTAGGGGTACATAGGATAATGTAAGTAGCGGCGGTTTACGGAGCGGCAGATTAGGGGTTAATAATAATATGCAGTGGTCAGCGATAGCGGGGTGCGGGCAGAATAGGGGTTAATAAGTGTAAGGTTAGGGGTGTTTAGACTCGGGGTACATGTTAGAGTGTTAGGTGCAGACGTAGGAAGTGTTTTCCCCATAGCAAACAATGGGGCTGCGTTAGGAGCTGAACGCGGCTTTTTTTGCAGGTGTTAGGTTTTTTTTCAGCTCAAACAGCCCCATTGTTTCCTATGGGGGAATCGTGCACGAGCACGTTTTTGAGGCTGGCCGCGTCCGTAAGCAACTCTGGTATCGAGAGTTGAAGTTGCGTTAAATATGCTTCTTTTTTGGAGCCTAACGCAGCCATTCTGTGGACTCTCAATACCAGAGTTATTTTAAAGGTGCGGCCAGAAAAAAGCCAGCGTTAGATGCGCGGGTCGTTACAGACAAAACTCTAAATCTAGCCGTAAGTATGCTCTTTAAGAAAGAATACTATGAGAAAGAAGTCAGTTTGAAAAAATAAGTAAATTGGAAACATTCCTAGAATGTTATGCTCTATCTGATTTATTAAAAATGGTTTTCATGTCCCTTTAAAGGGACAGTACACTGTAAAATGTGGTTCTCCTTAATGTATTCCCAGTAAAATGTTATACCAGCATAGTCATTTTTGTTTATTATTGTATATGAAATAGCAGCTTTTGATCTTGAAACTGCAACCCATTAAAATGGGCTGCACTTGCAGGGGAAAAAATAAAATGTTATTACTTATCTCTTCTATCCACCACTGGCATTGTATTTTCTTCTAGATGTGTACACTGTCCATTGCAGCAGTATAATATACTGTAGTTATAATTATTTTGCAAACACAGCTGGCATATAATTATAAAGATATGTGCCCGCTCCTGAGCCTACCACAGTATATGATCATGGAAAGGAGTTACGTTATAACAAAGGATAAAAGAGAAAGAGGTAACTTTGATGCTCTTATACATCTGTCATCCACTCTCAGTTAAAGGGACAGTCTACTTCAGAATTGTTATTGTTTAAAAAGATAGATTATCCCTTTATTACCCATTCCCCAGTTTTGCACAACCAACACAGTTATATTAATATACTTTTTACCTCTGTAATTACCTTGTATCTAAGTCTCTGCAGACTGCCCCCTTATCTCAGTTCTTTTGACAGACTTGCATTTTAGCCAATCAGTGCTGACTCATAAATAACTCAATGACGTGAGCACACTGTTATCTATATGGCACACATGCACTAGCACTGTCTAGCTGTAAAACTGTCAAATTGATCGAGATAAGAGGCAGCCTTCAAGGGCTTAGAAATTTGCATATGAGCCTACCTAGATTTAGCTTTCAACAAAGAATACCAAGAGAACAAAGAAAATTTGATGATAAAAATAAATTGAAAAGTTGTTTAATATGCCCTATCTAAATCATGATAGTTTAATTTTGACTAGACTGTCCCTTTAAAGGGAAATGAAACCCAGCATTTTTCTTTGAAATAAATCATACAATTTTAAACAAATTTCCAATTTACTTTTGTTGGTTCTTTCTCTTGATATCCTTTGTTGAAGAAACGGCAATGAACTACTGGGAGCTAGCTGAACACATTAGATGAGCCAATGACAAGAGGGCTATATGTGCATCCACCAATCAGCAGCTACATCCCAGTAATGCACTGCTGCTCCTAATCCTACCTAGGCATGTTTTTCAATAAATGATACCAAAAGAATGAAGCCAATTAGATAAAAGGAAACTGGAAATTTGTTTAAAATGGTATGATCTACTGTATCTGAATTATAAAAAATGTAAATTTTGAATTTACCATCCCTTTAATAGCAAATACCTTTGCACACTAAGCTATAATAGATCATCACCAGTGCAATACAACAGAAACTTCTACAGAAGGGTTGGGGGTGGATTAAACTAAACCTCTTCAGTCTGCAACCTATTAGTAATGCTGCCAGAAACCTAATTAGATAAATCACATTATTTTGTAAAGATGTGATATGAAGAGTGTAAAATGGGATTATTCCTCTCCAATGAACATGTATTTGATGAATGGTGAACTTGTTGCTCCAGGTAAACTGGTGCTTAATAAGACAAGCAGCTAACACCTGACAGAGAATATACAGTCATCTTCAGACAGGAAATCTACACAAATTCTCCATTACTGACTCTGCTGCTTTTATTTTAAAGGGATATGTTACTTAAAGGGACATTAAACCCATTTTTTTTCTTTCATGATTCAGATAGAGAATACAATTTTAAACAACATTCCAATTTACTTCTATTATCTAATTTTCTTTATTCTTAAAATATCATTTGTTGAGGAAATTTCATTACACATGGGTGAGCCAATCACACAAAGCATCTATGTGCAGCCACTAATCAGCAGCTACTAAACCTATCTAGATATGATTTTCAGCAAAGGTTATCAAGACAATGAAGCAAATGAGATAATATAAGTAAATTAGAAAGTTGTTTAAAATGACATGCCCTATCTGAATCATGAACATTTATATTAAAATTTTAAAATTGCATGCTCTTTCCAAATCATAAAAAACTTGAAAGTAATGAAGCATAACTGTAAAAAGCTGACAAGAAAATATCTCAAACATTTTTTTTTTAAATGGTAGATATTTTACCTCAAAATGTCTTCATCTCACAATAGTAAGCGCTCAGTGAACAGTTATACTTCAGCTGCAGATTGAAAAAAATAAATAGCCACTCAACATCAGCAGTGCTGAGGTCATGCTTTGCTTTAATCTTATGAGATTTTACTTACTTCATAGTGAACTTCCTTAAAATGAATAGGGAAATAACATGACTGTGCCTGCTCATGCCAGATGTGCGCTCCCTTGCAAGTCCCGGGACTAGCATCTTGATTGGTTGCTTACAACGGGATGTAGCAACTGAGGACATTTTGAGGTAAAATATCTTCCTTTTTTACATAGAAAAGTTCAGGTGATATTTTCTAGTCAGTTTTTTACAGCTATGCTGCAGCACTTTTAATTGCTTCAACAATTGGGTATCATGGCCCTTTAAAGAACACTGATGAAATGGTTTCTGTCTTGTATATGTATGAGCAGCATGTAAAACATTGTTTTTTTTTTTCTAAATGGGAAATTAAAAACAGTTTAAATGTATTTAAACACTGATAAAACTCTATCTATCTTTATCTATATTTATATAATGTATATATTATGCATCCTATATAGATATATAGATAGATAAATTATAGATAGATCTGATAGACAGATAGATCTGATAGATAGATAGATATGATAGATATAGATAGATCTGATATATATATATACTGTATATATATATATATATATATATATATATAGATAGATAGATAGATAGATAGATAGATAGATAGATAGATAGATAGATAGATCAGATAGATAGATCAGATAGATAGATCTGATAGAGATAGATAGATAAATAGATCTGATAGAGATAGATAGACAGATAGATAGACTCAATTGTTTCCTCTGTTAACATTCACTAATAATTGGGAGCATTTTGTTTCCTTTGACACCATCATTTTCTTAAAAAAAATATTGATTATCTGATATAAATGTTAAATTGTTAGTTCACTTTTCTAAGGCTTTATTTTTGGTAAAAGAGAGATGGTACTCAAAAATCTTCTCTGTTCTATTTAAAAAAAAAATCAAAGTGTATTACAGAGATTAGCTTTTTGAAGAACAAATAAATGTTCCCGAGTCAAAATGTTTTTTTCTGCTTAGTTAAACTAATTTATTGTGAATTTTAATGTCCCTTTAAATGTATCTATTTTCTGCCTTTATTGCAGTGAGCTTTATCATTAGAATGAGAAATAATCTTTGCAGGAAAGTGATTATGTTAAGGATTTAATGTATTCAACTAACAACCTCTACGTCAACTAAATTGCTCTACTGCCATCTACTGGCCCTTATAGGAATACACAGGTTTTGAAGACGTGCTCTAACCACGAAGAGATGATTGACAACTATAAATAATCTTTTGGTTGCCAGCGCAAGCTATAATGTTTACTACACAACATGTAGTAATTACATTTTTGAAACTTTTGAGCCTGTTGATCAAAAACCCGAGAAATCGCTGTAGGTGTCCTTCCTTTACATCCAGAACCTGCATAGTGAGATTACCAGCTTCCAAGCTAAAATTTGCCTTTCTAAAATTCTTTCAGCGACCCCACAGTACTAACTAGACTTGTGCACGGCGGAAAAATTAGTTTCGGTTCGGTTCAGATCGATTTGGATGTTTTCGAATTTCGGTTTGGATCGATACGAATTTGGAAAATTTTTAATGAATTAGTTTCGGATTCATTTTGAATTCATTTGGATTCGAATAAATTCGGCTGGATTCGGTTCGGTTCAGAAATTCGGAATTTTAGTATATGTTAGGTGGGATGTGCTGTGTATTAGTCTAGTATTATGTACTGTATATTAGGTGTAACCCGTATCAGAGTGATATAACCTAATATACTGTACAATACTAGTGTAATCCATGGCCATCCAAATGTAACAAATAAATCCAAACTAATTTGGATTTATTTGGTAGATTCGGTACTACCGTAATTCGGAAATTCGAATCGATCCGAATCTCTGAAATTAACAAATTCGTCCGAATTTCGATTCGGAATGAATCGAACCGCACATGTCTAGTACTAACGAGACTTGTTAGATCATTTTGCCACAGCCGACAGCTTTAAAACTTTGGGCACTAATGGTTAAAGAACAATCTCTGTTGGCAGAGTAATAACAAAAACAATAATAAAATAATAAAATATAGATGTTTCCACGTTCAAGTAACACATGACCTTGCTCCAATGAGTTGCATAGGACACAACAAGTCGAAAGTATTACCAGTCCTGAAATTAGAAAGTAGGCCTCACACACCATCGTATTAGAGGTTCGGAAATTACAACCAACACAGATAGCCCACAATATACCACTATTAACATCTATAACTTCGAGCCACTATCCCTTTTTAAAGTCACAGTGCATATAAAATGTATTAAAGGTCTATACTAACATTGTTTATTGTTTAAAGAGATAGATAACGTCTTTAATACCCATTCCCCAGCTTTGCACAACCAACATTGTTACATTAATATACTTTATAACCTTTAAACTTCTAAATTTCTCCCTGTTTCTAAGCCCCTACAGACAGCCTCTTATCACATGCTTTTTATTTGCCTTTCACAACAGGAGACTGCTAGGTTCCTGTGGGTCATATAGAAAACATTGTGCTCACGCCCGAGGAGTTACTTAAGAGTCAGCACAACACAGTATTAAATGCAAGTCAATAGATAATAAATAAAAAGTCATGTGATCAGGGGAATGTCAGAAGATGCTTAGATACAAGGTAATCACAGAGGTAAAAAGTATATTAATGCAACTGTGTTGCAAAACTGGGGAATGGGTAATAAAGGTATTATTTATCTTTTAAAGCAATAAAAATTATATTGTAGACTGTCCCTTTAAGGCACTATTAATTTTTATTTATGTCCCTTTAAGGCACCTGCAGTGTAACAAAGGTGCATAAAATGTATTTAGTGTAATGTCCTTTTATGTCTAAAAACTGCTATCATGTATTTGAAAGAGCACTATTTTTTATTTATGAAAATAAAATAAAGGGACATGAAACCCAAACATTTCCTCCCATGATTCAGATAGAGAATACAATTTTAAACAATTTTCCAATTTACTTCTATTATTTAATTTGCTTCCTTCTCTTGTTATCCTTTGCTGAAAGGCTTGTCTAGGTAAGCTCAGGAGCAGCAAAGAACCTAGGTTCTAGCTGCTGATTGGTGGCTGCATATTTATACCAATTTTCATTGGCTCACCCATGTCCTCAGTTAGAAACCAGTAGTGCATTGCTGCTCCTTCAACAAATGATACCAAGAGTATTAAGCAAATGTAATAATATAAGTAAAATGTAAAGTAGTTTAAATTGTATGTTTTACCTAAATCATGAAAGAAACATTTTGGGTTTCACGTCCCTTTAAGTTTATTATGATTTTTAACCTAGCAGAAAGTGTGTGTTTCTGAAATTCTGTATTTCCTAGAAAGTCACAGTAAAAACTGTTAGGCACCACCCCCTCTTACTGAGCAAGTGTAAAAGTTTGCAGTGGATATATACTGTATATGAGTCTGTGATAGGCTGATGGCTGTCACATGATACAGAGGTCAGGGAAATGGAAGGAAGAGTTGACATTTGAAATTCAGGGTGTTATAGCAGTGTCTTTTTGTTATGCATTTGTTGATTATATAATTATACTGTATTTAATGGTTCTTTCAACACCTACAACCTACAATAGTTTTTTTTTTCTTGTTTTGTTTTTATAGAAATATTCATTTTAGAATAAAATAAAGAATGCATTTTAAAATGTTAAAATTCTCTCTTTTAAGATTGAGCTACCAAACTATAAAAACTATAACTATGCAAAATCACATACGTTTGCGTAAGTTTCAGCGCAACTGATAAAACCCACGTCGCCCGTAACTCGCCAGTACTTTACGCCAGTATATTGCACACGTAATTGGATATCAGAAAATAGGAGTGTTTTTGTTTATTCACACGTAAAAATTCAAACCGAATCCAATTAATAAACCGACACGTCAAAACGTCATTCAAAAACCCTATATAAACCCATGCATAACCGCCATATTTTGACTGTGTTTGGATTGTTCGTTGAGCTACAGCACAGGTGTGTGAGGCCAGAAACTTTCAGAATAGGTGGGGATAGCACAGGCTAAATCAACAATTTCAAATGCCAATATAAGGGTAAAGGAAATACTGGTAAACAATTTGATACACTCAAGTAAAGTGGATCATTGGGAACAAATTAAAGAGGTGAACATTTTTGAGTAAACTGTCCCTTTAAACAGGCGCAATTCCTAATCTTGATACAAGAGATAACCAGACTAAACATTTACTGAATAGAGAATACTAGAAGAATACTAGAAGAGTAACGTCAATCATGTAAAGTGTGTGTATTACAGTAAATAGCCACAAGGTGGCAGCCTAATAATACAGGCAATTCACTGGATCCTTCCTGATGCTGCATTTACACTGTAGTTCTCTAACCACAGAAAAAAAAATATTATTTAAAATTCAAAATTACAATAATTTTGCCAAAAATAACAAAGCATGCACAGCTGACAAATCACATGAGAACAGTGGCATTTGGAGCAGGGTGTGGTGAACCGTCAAACCTCTCTGGCAATAAGTTGGTTAAAGGACCAGTCAACACAGTAGATTTGCATGATCAACAAATGCAAGATAACAAGACAATGGAATAGCACTTACTCTGAACTTCAAATGAGTAGTAGATTTTTTTTTCTGACAATTTTAAAAGTTATGTCTTCTTCCACTCCCCCTGTACCATGTGACAGCCATCAGCCAATCACAAATGCATACACGTACCATGTGACAGCAATCAGCCATTCACAAATGCATACACACTTATTCTTGAACATGCTCAGTAGGAGCTGGTGACTCAAAAAGTTTAAATATAAAAAAACTGTGCACATTTAGTTAATGGAAGTAAATTGGAAAGTTGTTTAAAATGGCATGCTCTATCTGAATAATGAAAGTTTAATTTTGATTGAGTGTCCCTTTAATGGTCCAAAAAGGGAAACAAATATTTTATGCAAAAAAAAAAAGCAGCAATTCTACATTTATTTAAAGCAGGAACAGTTCTAAAATTGATATTTGAATTAGGAGGAATTTATGTTTTTTTACAACACATACTGAACAAATCCCTTATCTTTATTGATGTACAAGGATGCACCATCACATACAAAAAGATAGAAATTGTTTTATCAGGCATAGGAGCATGTGTTTTAAAACTATATTGCATTTTAAGTACCCTAATTTAAATGTAATATTAAAAATACCTTTACATCATTAAATAGTATTTTATTCAGCAGACCTTAATTACTCAAGAAAAGTTACGCTATTCAATGAAATAGTTTAGCTACCTAATAAATTAATCGTACACCCAAACAACAAAAATTATGATACTTAGAGGGACACCGAGATTGTAATATAAACATTTAATTAATATTATTTAAAAAAATATGTTGTTATTATTTATTTATGTATTTAGCCATAGAGGCCAATTTAACAAATGTCTGTCGGACCTGATCCGACAGTGCGGATCAGGTTCGACAGACATCGCTGAACGCGGAGAGCAATAAGCTCTCCGTATTCAGCATTGCACCAGCAGCTCTGGTGTTATGCTCATTGCAACGCCGCCCCCTGCAGACTCGGGGGTGTCAATAAACCCGATCGTACTCAATCGGGTTGAATTCCGACGATTCCTGTCCACCTCATCAGAGCAGGCCGACAGGGTTATGGAGCAGCGGTCTTTGTGACCGCTGCTTCATAACTACTGTTTCTGGCGAGTCTGAAGACTCGCCAAAAACACGGGCCCTCAAGCTCTATTCGGAGCTTGATAGATAGGCCCCTTAGTCTGAAAACTGGGTGTTCCCCATTTCTGAAAATCAGAGGTACACATGGCAGGTTTCACAAGCTTTCCAGTATACTTTTTATCATCAGATTAGCCGTGTTCTCTTTGTATTCTTTGTTAAAAGTTAAACTCATTCTAAGACGTTGAAGGCCGCCTCTTATCTAAGTGCATTTTGACAGCTTTTCACAGCTAGACAGCACTAGTTCATCTATATTTTTAAAGAATAACATTTTTGAAGTGGACTGTCCCTTTAATTCCCAGCCTGCTTTGTATCAGCATCTCATTTTCTTTTCACTGAGATTTGCAAATGGACACAGACACTCTCTTCTCCCAAGTAATGTAAAACACAGTTTACTAACCATTAACAAATGTGTTACATTAACTTTGAACCTGCAATGGTATGGGGGGGCCGAATTGCAGTGAAATCTTCCTTTAGAGGTTATTAAAACTCTTCAAGTATACGGATCATAAGCTCAGTCAGCCGTCCCACTCTACAGACAGGAAACACCTGGATTTTTCTAGTATAACATCATTGGAAATGTACTGTGCGCTGGGAACAGATCACTCTGTGTGACGCTATTAAATATTCGTCTAGAGCAAGAAATAGATTTTCACTGAAGCTTTGTAAACACAACAAAAATAAAAAGAAAGTGTTGCTCCCTACACACATTCTATTTTTATATTTTTTAAAAGAACATAAATGTGCAAAAAATAAAATGATCTAAGGATTTACAGCATCTTATAATTTCTTGTATAGATAAAAGGTCATTTTTGCACCAGAAATGGTTCACTATATATATATTTTGTTTTGTTTTTTACTTATGCAGAATTAAATATAAAATAGAAAGCAAAATATGAGTTTAATACCCCTCTGCATTCTGCTCCACTACTTCATTACTAGGAGCTAGCTGAGCATATCGGGTGAGCCAATAATAAGAGGCGTACAGTATGTATTCACCAATCACCAGTCTGCTCTGGTGCACACTTTATCTATGTGTTTAACCACACTGGTGTTAAACACATAGTATGCAAGAAATAAATGTATTGTTCTAATTTGGCATAGCCGCTGTGATAAAAAATAAATGGTAAAAAAAAATTAAAAAATCATTATACTGAAGTATATCATGTTGGCCCTTTTTTCACATTCCAAGAATGAGGCCTGGATACACCAATACACCAATGGGATCAGAAAAGTAAAATTCTGACTTCAAACACAGTAGCATCCTTTAAAAATATGTAATGCTGATAACAACGCTCTATTTAAAGGGACATGAAACCCCAATTTTTCTTTTATGATTCAGATAGAGCATACAATTTTAAACAACATTCCAATTTACTTCTATTATCTAATTTGCCGCAATTCTTTATATATCCTTTGTTGAAGAAATACCAATGCACATGGGAAGCAAATGAGATGATAGAAGTAAATCTGAAAGTTGTTGAACTTGACATGCTCTTTCTAATTCATGAAAGACAAAATATTGTTTTCATGTCCATTTAGATCAAATATTCTTTATTAAACCACAAACCTCCTCCATATACATCAGATAAATTACATGTGACATACAATGAGACAGACGTAAGAATATAAGAAACATAAAAAAAAAGAATAAAGAGCATTCAGCAGCAGGGTAGATAGTACCTTACTTATACTTGTATTCAAAGACTCTTGTGGTACTCGCCTAGGTATACTTCCTAGAGCCGGTTTGCCATTAGAACTTTCTAACTATGAGTTTAACCATTTATTCATGAAATATCGACAATTAATCTAATCTGCTACCTTTGCTGCCGTCTATCTCAAAGTCTATGGAGGTTTCTCTCATTTTCATATTTTTCCCTCAATTACTTCTCTTATATATCCCTGGCTATTGCAGTCTATATTGGAAGTATATAATCTTGGGGGGTAATACTTTTTAATTTCAGTAATATCATTTATCTAAATAAAACAGATGAACAAAATTCAACAACTTCTATATCCCAACAAATCAAACTAATGAAGTCACGGGTGCCCCACATCCTAGTACCTATTTATATGGATATTAGTAGCTCTCTCATCAATTGTCCCTTTGTGAAGTGGTCTCCTATGTCAGGTCAGCGACTGTCTTCCTCTAAGGAATTCTTGCCTTACTCCTCTACCCTGTCTCCACATCTTCTCTGATTATCCAGTAAAACCAGATCTTCTGGAATGTAGGCCCTGTGTCTTGAATAAATGCTGCTGTCTCGTACATCGAATAAATCATCTGTATTTTATTGAGGATCTCTGCCCATGTTGGTGTCTCATTTTTCCAATATTTAGCTATAGCTATTCTTGTGGTGGTGCATAGGATTCGAATGAAAGTGTTTATATGTGGATTTAGTCTCGGAAGTGCCTCATGCAGCAGCGCCTGGGCTGGAGTAAGAGATATTTTTTCGTTTAACAGGGTACTTAGCAATAGTGATAGTTTCCTCCAAATGTTTTGGACTTTAGGGCAATCCCACCACATGTGAAGATATGATCCTCTAACTTTACACCCCCTATAACAGTATCTAGAGTTTCCTAGTGTCATGTGAAATGTTTTCAGTGGTGTCAAGTACCATCTAAAGGTGGTCTTCAGTACATTCTCTCTAAGGTCTGCGCTAATAAGGCCCTTGCTAGCTTGATGAAATATATCATTCCAGTCATCAATCGTATGCTCACCTGCAATATCCTTCTCCCAATTCAGTAGCAACGCAGACTTAGTCATGTATTTAGTTTCCTGTAATGATATGTATAATCTAGATATTGCTTTCTTGGGTCTGTTGATTGCTAGACATAAATTTTCGAGAGTCGTTTTTTGGCTATGTATTGTGGCCCCACTGAAATATGTTTGTACAGCTGATGTGATCTGCAGGTAGAGGAACCAGTGTATCGGTATAGGCTCTAGCTTCTGTCTAAGTTGTGTGAAGGTCAATAATTTACCTTGTGTATATATATCCGCCACCCTGTATAGGCCTTTGTTTTCCCATTTTTTGATATGGTGTATGAACTCCTCATTTATCAAGTATTTTAGTGGTGTTATCAGGGTTTGTCTAGGCATCATCTTCCCTATCCGCTGTGTCTTGGTCCATTGTTGTTTTGCCAGTTGTGTGGACTTATTATGATAGATCTCTGGTCCTTTATTTTTTATGTTACCCCAGAAAATATCCTCGGGTCCCTCTAATCCCCCCATAGCAGCCTCCAAGGCAGGCCAGAGAACATCTTTTTGTCTTCTCCCCAGTATTGAGTTTTGCGCTAGTCTAGCTGCTGTGTAATAATCATGCAAATTAGGGGCTCCCACCCCCCCCAATTGTCTGTGTCTTGTCAGGATTTGGTGTGGGATCCTCGGGTGTTTGTTGTCCCTCAAAAATCTGTGTATGTCTTTTTGGAGATTATCTAAATCTGAATTGCTAATTTTAATTGGGAGGACCCTGAACAGATACAGAATTCTAGGTAGGATCGTCATCTTGACAGCAGACAGCCTTCCATACCAGGAGAATCCCATTTTCCTCCATCTGCCTATGTCTGACCTAATTGCTTTGTATAGGGGAACATAATTTGCAGCATATAATTTGGAGGAGTGAGTAGTCAATTTAATCCCCAAATATTTGAGCCCGTCTAATGTCCATTTAAAGTCGAAATTTGTTTCAATTGCCTTCAGGGTGTGTTTAGGTAGCGAAAGGGGGAGTGCTTCGCATTTGTCTGCGTTAATTTTATACCCCGATATCTGGGAGAATAATTGTATGGTATGATATACATGTGGCAACGAGATAAGGGGTTTCGTAATAGTTAGTAACACATCATCTGCGAATAAGGTAATTTTATGATGTATCTTCCCTACTTCTAGTCCCCAAATATCAGGACAATTACGTATATATGCAGCTAAGGGTTCTATGCATAGCGCAAAGATTAAGGGTGACAAAGGGCATCCCTGTCGTGTGCCATTGAGTATATGTATGGTCTCAGACTGGTGTCCGATTGCTCTGACCTGGGCCGTGGGTGTCGAGTATAATCCCTCAATAGCTTTCATAAACCGTCCCTCAAAATCCATTAATGACAGCACTCTCATCATATACCTCCAGTCGACCCGGTCGAATGCCTTCTCCGCATCCAATGATAGGATCAAAGAAGGCATCCCCCTGTCTCGAAGAAAGTCAATAACCGAAACCATTCTACGTATATTGTCAGGGGCCTCACTGTCCTTGATAAATCCAACTTGATCAGGGTGTATGATTGAGGGCAAGATGTGTTTCAGTCTATTAGCTAGTATTTTTGTAACTATCTTAAGGTCCTGGTTGATAAGGGAAATCGGTCTATAATTAGCGCAGAAATGGGGGTCCTTTCCCTGTTTTGGGATCACCACTATCCTAGCTTGAAGCAATTCTATAGGTATTTCTCCCCCCTCCATGATGTGGTTGGCAAATACTACCAAGTGAGGCAACAGTATGTCCCTATAAGCTTTATAGTATTCCCCTGGGAATCCGTCTGGACCTGGGGCTTTGCTAGGTTTAAGATCCTTAATGGCAGCTCGTACCTCCTCAGGTGTAATTTTAGCGTTGAGGGCCTCCCTATCTTCTTCAGAAATTGGTTTCAGGTCTGCTTTATGTAAAAAAGAGTCAAATATTAGGTCCGTTGAGGGGCAGTGATGCACTTTAGTCCCATCATACAAGTCGCTATAAAAGTGTGCAAACGTGTCAACAATCTCCTGTGGATGGGATGTCATGTGTCCTTTCGGGTTCTGTATGCTCGGTATAGATAAAGCCTGATAGTTGTCTCTAATTTTTTTCGCTAGATATTTATCAGGCTTGTTTGAGAAGATGAAGTAGTTTGTTTTCAGTCTGTGTGCCGCTTTGACGGATTGTTCATTTAGTATGGTTTGTAACTTATTTTTAGTGTTTATCAATTGTGTCAATGTGGTTTGGGATTTGGTTATTCTATGTGCCTTCTCTAATGAAGCAATCTCTGAGTATAATTGTTTCAGGAGTAGGGTATGCTGCCTCCTGGTTGCTGTCTTTTCTTTAATTAACATACCTCTGATCACTGCTTTATGTGCCGCCCATGGTGTGATAGGATTTCTTGTGGTATCTACATTAATCTGCCAATATTCCTCTAAGTCCTTCTGAATTTTATCTTTTATAAGCGGATTTTTAATACAAGACGGATCATAAGTCCATGATCTGGTTCTCTTTGGGTCTCGTAGGTCCCCTAAACATAGTTTAGTGATGGAATGGTCTGACCATACACACGGAAGAATGTCTATCTGTTGTAATGTTGGTTGCAGTATCTGACTCGTGTATACATAATCTATCTTCGAGTAACTATCGTGTGCCGCTGAGTAGAATGTGGTGTCTCTAGCATCCCCATTAAGTACTTGCCATGTGTCCTGCAGCATATGTTGCTCGAGCATCTCCCCTATATTTTTAGCTACTCCTTTCTGTCTATTTTTCTTTTTAGATTGCAGATTGGTTTTGTGTTTCATCAGTGATTGTATGTCTATGTTAAAGTCTCCCGCTAAGACTATACGTGTCCTAGACCAATCAGTTAGTAGATGAGATATGTTTTGAAAATATTTGTCTTGTTGTTCATTTGGAGCGTACACGTTACAGAAGACTATATCTATTCCCCCCACTTGACCTAACACCAGGAGATATCTGCCTTCTCTGTCTGCTATAGTTTCTTTGTGTGTGAAAGGAACAGAGGAATGGATAAGTATAGAAACCCCTCTTTTTTTAGAATCTATCGTAGAATGAAATTGTTGTGGGAAGTCTCTAGCCCAGTATTTCGGAATGGTGGAGTGTAGGAAATGTGTTTCCTGGAGGTAAATTACAGTAGCTTTCAGTCGTCTGTAGTTAGTCAGTGCAGTCCTTCTTTTTATGTCAGTATTAAGACCTCTCGCATTATGCGAGAGCAGTGTTATTCTAGCTAGTGACATTCTTAAGCATATAATTATACACTTCTCTTTTCTTACCAGTAGTTGGGCATTCTAGGGGTACCTTTTTCTCCATCTGATGAGACCTCTCCCAGCCTCTTAGTGATTCACCTATAATTGATGAGCTCTGCGTACTAGTGGGGCATCCCGTGACTTCAAAGAACAAAAACATAAACGTTAATATAACTAAAAACATATTATGATCTAACATTGTGCTGGTCAACTTTTACCAACACCACCACAGTGTGTGTTTTGTACATGGTCACAACAAAAACCACAATATGAAACATCTTATAAACAATAATGAATATATAACAGACTTTTAGGCCTAGTGTCCTCTCAACCCCCATCTCTCTCATGGGGTTAATGATCTTTGCCTGACCCTTATGGATTTACAGCAAGAAAGCAAGAGTCATTCAAGTGGGTGCTGCTATCTTTAAAGTTTCAAGTCTTAGCTTTCTTTTTAGTAACCTTCTTCCATCTAGGTCTCTGAGGCTTTGCCTGAGAGTGAGATAGTTCCAGAGAGCTAGTTGCTGCTTCCCCCTCTATAATTTCTGGCGGGTCTAGTTCCAAGAATTTGCAAATATCAGGTATTTCCGCTATTGTCTTGATCGTGGCAGTTCTGCCATTTCTCATTACATGTAAGGCAAAGGGGAAACCCCATCTGTATGGAATGTGATGTTTCCTGAGGAGGAGGGTGAGTGGTCGGAGGGTGTATCTTCTTTGTAGGGTCTTGATGCATAGATCTTGAAAAAACTGGATAACATTGCCTTGGAATTTAAATGTGGGATTATGTCTGGCAGCTGTTAATAGTTTTTCTCTGTCAGGGTATCTCAGAAGCTTAAGTATTACATCTCTCGGGGGTTGGTCTGGTTTGGGCTTAGCCCTAAGGGCCCTATGGGCTCTTTCTATTTGTACTTCAGAGTCTACTGATGCACCTAATATGGCCCTAAATAGCTGCTGGAGATAGTCATGTAGGTCTTCAGTCCCAATTGTCTCAGGGACCCCTTTGAGGCGGATATTGGATCTTCTGCTCCTGTTTTCAATGTCCTCAATTTTCTCTTCCAGCTCCATTATCCTTTGTTGTTGGCTTGTTAATGTTTGGGATGTTTCAGCTACTTCTTCACTTATTTCATCAGTTGCTGTTTCTAATGAGTCCACCCGAGAGCCCAGTTCAGAGATTTCAGTTTTGATATCAGTAAGACTATTGGTAATCGTCTCTTGAAAGTTATCCATCTTTTCCCAGAGTTTATCGAAATTGGTCGCAATATCTTGTTTGGATACCAAGGCGTTGAGATCTGCCTTGGTCACAGGAGTCAAGTCTTCAAGTTCTCCTTCATTTTCAGATTCAGGATCCTCCTCCACTTCATTTAAGAGAAGATCTTTAGTTTTGTGGACTCTGGGTGTTTTGAAAAACGTCTCCATAGATGTGGTCTTCATCCCTTTATCTGTCTTGTTCCCTTTCCTGGTCGACATTATGGATATCTTTCGCAGTTTCGTCTCTACCTACAGCAGGCAGATAGTCTAGATAATCCTGCAGAATCAAAAGATATCAGGATCCGGGGTCCTATGACTCAGTTTGATTCACTACAGGGTGTGAATATGGGGCTGTTCTCCAAAACCCTCCCCCTATACATGTTTCATGTCCATTTAAAGGGACACTGAAAACAAATTTGTTTCTTTCGGGATTCAGATAGAGCATTACATTTTAAGCAACTTTCTAATTTACTCCTATTAAAATTTTTTCTTCATTCTCTTGGTATCTTTATTTGAAATGCAAGAATATAAGTTTAGATGACGGCCCATTTTTAGTGAACAACCTGGGTTGTTCTTGCTGATTGGTGGATAAATTCATCCACCAAAAAAAAGTGCTGACCAGAGTTCTGAACCGAAAAAAAAGATTGATTCCTTCTTTTTCAAATAAAGATAGCAAGAGAACAAAGAAAATATGATAATAGGAGTAAATTAGAAAGTTGCTTAAAATGTCATGCTCTATCTGAATCATTAAAGAAAAAAATGGGTTTAGTGTCCCTTTAAGGTGCAACAGAAATTATGTCAATGCTTTTTTTTAATAAATCATAAAAAAAGCAAACCAGGAAACAACTACATTATCTATAAAATAACATAAGAATAAAACAAACTAAATCTTTTTATTAATTAGTTTTTTAAATTGGATTTTTGTAACCATGCACTTCAGAGTCCAGTTAAGTGTGTTCATTATCTTTTGCAAACCAACTTGCCGTGATCGTTATCTTAATGAGTCTGGTCTCTAGACTATGTCCACTTCAGCTGAGTGCCCAGTGAGGCTCAGTCCCCTGTTGGTTTTAGTAATGGTGTTGTGTTTGTACAGAGTTGAGGACAGTCTATTTTCCTTAGCCATAAAACGCTGCTGTTAAAGCTAATGATAAACCAGCTATGTATACGCTCTGGTGTTATGTTTATCATTAAAGTTAATATTTAGCAAGTCATTTTTCCTGCTCTACAAACTTGGGGGGGGGGTGCTCATCACATGAATGTTATAAGAATATTTATTAACTCAGCTGGACCCTTTTGTGCTTTTCTGTAAAAGGGAAATTAAAAAGGGATGTGAAACCTCAAAATAAATATTTTGTGATTCAAACAGAGCTTAAAGGGACAGTCAAGTCCCCAAAAAAAGTTCATGATTTAATTAGAGCATGCAATTTTTAAACAACTTCCCAATTTACTTTTATCACCAATTTTGCTTTGTTCTCTTTGTATTCTTAGTTGAAAGCTAAACCTAGGAGGTTCATATGCTAATTTTTTAGACCTTGAAGACTGCCTCTAATCTGAATGCATTTTGACCACTAGAGGGCATTAGTTCATGTGTTTCCTATAGATAACATTGAGCTCATGCACGTGAAGTGACCTAGGAGTGAGCACTGACTGGCTAAAATGCATGTCTGTCAAGAGAACTGAAATAAGGGGGCAGTCTGCAGAGGCTTAGATACAAGGTAATCACAGAGGTAAAACGTATTATTATAACTGTTGGTTATGCAAAATTGGGGAATGGGTAATAAAAGGGATTATCTATCTTTTAAACAGAAATTCTGATGTTGACTGTCCCTTTAATATTTAAAAAAAAAGCTTTCTAATTTACTTAAATTATCACATTTTCTTTTTCCCCATTGTATTCTTTGTTGAAGAGATATCTAGGTAGATGCCTGGAGCACTACATGATAGGAAATAGTGTGGCCATCTAGTGCTCAAGACACATGCACGCTCCTTAGCTTACATCCCTGCTTTTCAACAAACCACTGATAATTGTGCTTTTTTTCACTACCTTCAGCAAGGCAGGTATACAACACGCTATACAGTGTTCCTAATTGGCTACAGAGGCTAAGAGATATGTCCCTGGACTGCAAAACTGTGCAAAGCAGTGCTTAATTGCTGATAAATACTATGCATATAAAAAATACTAAGGGGTTAATAAGGATACAACACTAAGAACAGACACATGGGGGCCTAGTTATCAAGCCGTCAACCTCAAATACGCTGGAATTCCGCAGCGTATTTGTGGCGAGGCTGATTCGCCTTAGTTATCAAAGGCTCGAGACCGGCAAAAGTAGAATTTTGTGACGTAAACTTCGATCCGCCGGACTCAGTCCGACACAGATCGATTCTTACATCACTCCAGATGTTCCGCACACAAGTGCGGCACATTCTCACTACTTTTGCTAGTTATCAAAAAACTAGCAGGTACGCTCGGCACTTTTACGGCCCAGCGTACCTGGTTTTCAAAGCGCCAGCCTGGAGGTGGTGGATTCCATAGGAATCAATGGGAGTCTGACCATAGCGAAAGTACAAGTTCGCTGCTGCCAGACATCCCATTGATTTCTATGGGAACTGTCTGCACCTAACACCCTAACATGTACCCGAGTCTAAACACCGATAATCTGACCCCCCCTACACCGCCGCAACTAAATAAAGTTATTACCCCCCTAAACCGCTGCTCCCGGAGCCCACCGCAAGCTACTCTATACATATTAACCCCTAAACCGCCGCTCCCGGAGCCCACCGCAACTATAATAAATGTATTAACCCCTAAACCGCCGCTCCCTGAACCCGCCGCAACCTATATTAAATGTATTAACCCCTATCCTGCCCCCCCTACACCGTCGCCACCTATAATAAATTTATTAACCCCTAATCTGCCCCCCTACACCGTCGCCACCTATAATAAATTTATTAACCCCTATCCTGCCCCCCACTAAGCCGCCGCCACTGTAATAAAATTATTAACCCCTAAACCTAACCCTAACCCTAACGCCCCCCTAACTTAAATATTAATTAAATAAATCTAAATAAATTAACTCTTATTAACTAAATGAATCCTATTTAAAACTAAATACTTACCTTTAAAATAAACCCTAATATAGCTACAATATAAATAAGAATTATATTCTAGCTATCTTAGGATTTATATTTATTTGACAGGTAACTTTCAATTTATTTTAACCATGTACAATAACTATTAAATAGTTATTAACTATTTAATAGCTTACCTAGCTAAAATAAAGAGAAATGTACCTGTGAAATAAATCCTAACCTAAGTTACAATTACACCTAACACTACACTATACTTTAATAAATTATTCCTATTTAAAAATAAATACTTACCTGTAAAATAAACCCTAAGATAGCTACAATATAATTAATAATTATATTATAGCTATCTTAGGATTTATATTTATTTTACAGGTAACTTTGTATTTATTTTAGCTAGTTAGAATAGTTATTAAATAGTTATTAACTATTTAATAACTACCTAGCTAAAAGAAATACAAAATTACCTGTAAAATAAATCCTAACCTAAGTTACAATTAAACCTAATACTACACTATCATTAAATTAACTAAATAAACTACCTACAAATAACTACAATTAAATACAATTACATAAACTAACTAAAGTACAAAAAATAAAAAAAAGCTAAGTTACAAAAAATAAAAAAATAAGTTACAAACATGTTAAAAATATTACAACAATTTTAAGCTACTTACACCTAATCTAAGCCCCCTAATAAAATAACAAACCCCCCCAAAATAAGAAAAATCCCTACCCTATTCTAAATTAAATAAATTTCAAAGCTCTTTTACCTTACCAGCCCTTAAAAGGGCCATTTGTGGGGGCATGCCCCAAAAAGTTCAGCTCTTTTGCCTGTAAAAGAAAAATACAACCCCCCCAACATTAAAACCCACCACCCACATACCCCTAATCTAACCCAAACCCCCCTTACAAAAACCTAACACTAATCCCCTGAAAATCATCCTACCTTGAGTCGTCTTCACTCAGCCGAGCCACCGATGGAACTGAAGAGGACATCTGGAGCGGAAGAAGTTAATCCTCCAAGCGCCGCTGAAGAAATCTTCCATCCGATGAAGTCATCATCCAGGCAGCTTCTTTGATCCGGCCGATGTCATCTTCCAAGAGGCGCTGAAGATGTCTTCTATCCGGGCGAAGTCATCTTCCAAGCCGGGTCTTGAATCTTCCTTCCGCCGACGCGGAACCACCTTCTTCACCGACGGACTACGACGAATGACGGCTCCTTTAAGGGACGTCATCCAAGATGGCGTCCCCTCAATTCCGATTGGCTGATAGGATTCTATCAGCCAATCGGAATTAAGGTAGGAAAAATCTGATTGGCTGATGGAATCAGCCAATCAGATTGAGCTCGCATTCTATTGGCTGTTCCGATCAGCCAATAGAATGCAAGCTCAATCTGATTGGCTGATTGGATCAGCCAATCGGATTGAACTTGAATCTGATTGGCTGATTCCATCAGCCAATCAGATTTTCCTACCTTAATTCCGATTGGCTGATAGAATCCTATCAGCCAATCGGAATTGAGGGGACGCCATCTTGGATGACGTCCCTTAAAGGAGCCGTCATTCGTCATAGTCCGTCGGTGAAGAAGGTGGTTCCGCGTCGGCGGAAGGAAGATTCAAGACCCGGCTTGGAAGATGACTTCGCCCGGATAGAAGACATCTTCAGCGCCTCTTGGAAGATGACATCGGCCGGATCAAAGACTTCTTCAGCGCCGCCTGGATGATGACTTCATCGGATGGAAGATTTCTTCAGCGCCGCTTGGAGGATTAACTTCTTCCGCTCCGGATGTCCTCTTCAGTTCCATCGGTGGCTCGGCTGAGTGAAGACGACTCAAGGTAGGATGATCTTCAGGGGATTAGTGTTAGGTTTTTGTAAGGGGGGTTTGGGTTAGATTAGGGGTATGTGGGTGGTGGGTTTTAATGTTGGGGGGGGGTTGTATTTTTCTTTTACAGGCAAAAGAGCTGAACTTTTTGGGGCATGCCCCCACAAATGGCCCTTTTAAGGGCTGGTAAGGTAAAAGAGCTTTGAAATTTATTTAATTTAGAATAGGGTAGGGATTTTTCTTAGTTTGGGGGGGGGGTTGTTATTTTATTAGGGGGCTTAGATTAGGTGTAAGTAGCTTAAAATTGTTGTAATATTTGTAACATGTTTGTAACTTATTTTTTTATTTTTTGTAACTTAGCTTTTTTTATTTTTTGTACTTTAGTTAGTTTATGTAATTGTATTTAATTGTAGTTATTTGTAGGTAGTTTATTTAGTTAATTTAATGATAGTGTAGTATTAGGTTTAATTGTAACTTAGGTTAGGATTTATTTTACAGGTAATTTTGTATTTCTTTTAGATAGGTAGTTATTAAATAGTTAATAACTATTTAATAACTATTCTAACTAGCTAAAATAAATACAAAGTTACCTGTCAAATAAATATAAATCCTAAGATAGCTAGAATATAATTCTTATTTATATTGTAGCTATATTAGGGTTTATTTTAAAGGTAAGTATTTAGTTTTAAATAGGATTCATTTAGTTAATAAGAGTTAATTTATTTAGATTGATTTAATTAATATTTAAGTTAGGGGGGCGTTAGGGTTAGACTTAGGTTTAGGGGTTAATAATTTTATTACAGTGGCGGCGGCGTAGTGGGGGGCAGGATAGGGGTTAATAAATGTATTATAGGTGGCGACGGTGTAGGGGGGGCAGGATAGGGGTTAATAGGTTTAATATAGGTTGCGGAGGGTTCATGGAGCAGCGGTTTAGGGGTTAAACTATTTATTTAGTTGCGGAGAGGTGCGGGATCAGCAGGATAGGGGTTAATAATTTTATAATAGAGGGCGACGGTGTAGGGGGGGCAGGATAGGGGTTACTAGGTATACTGTAGGTGGCAGCGGTGTCCGGGAGCGGCGGTTTAGGGGTTAATACATTTATAAGAGTTGCGGCAGGGTCTAGGAGCGGCGGTTTAGGGGTTAGTAACTTTATTTAGTTGCAGGGGGCTCCGGGGGCGCCGGTATAGGGGGTAGAACAGTGCAGTTTAGTGTGAGTGCTTAGTGACAGGCTAGCAATAAAGCTGGGAAAAAGCCGAAGGGCAGCGAGATGGGATGAGTGATAACTGTCACAGTCCGCTGCTCATCGCCCCGCGGCTTTTTGACAGCTTTATTTGATAACTTAGGCGAACGTATTCAAGGTCCGCGGCGGCGAAGGTAGGCGAGCTTAGGCGGACGTATTGGGCCGGCGAAGCCAGAAAAGTAGACGGCTTGATAACTACCCCCCATGGGATGAAGTGAATGATCTGGGGAGGCAGAGAGTGAGAAAGAGTGTAGAACAACTCCGGTCCTCCGATAACCTAAGAGGCCAGATTTTCATAAAAGCTGTACTAGAGCACAGGTGAAATAATCAGTTGATTAGTATCCATGGTTACTAACCTGCTCTCACCCATCAGCTGATTATTTCCCCTAGTTAAGATATCATGAAAATCTGGCCTGTTAGTGGTGCATGAGGACTGGAGTTGAGAAATACTTGGGTAGAGAACAAAGACAAACGAGAATACCCTGTGTGAACCATGCACAAAACACACTAGGGCTGTTTTATCCATATGCTGTTCCTATATGATTTCTTGTTTTTCTAATAAATAGAATGTGATTGCTTCTAGGTAAAATCAACTAAAGTGCCCTTGAGAAGACAATCCAGATCGCCTTTTTGTGAAGTCCCTAGTAAACAAAACTTAGCTAATTTCCAAATAGGCAAAAGTCAGTTCAAGTAAACATTATATACAGCAGAATTACATAACCAACAAGTGCATAATACAAATACAATGCAATAGCACTTACTACATTTCAAATGAGCAGTAGATTTTTTGGGGGCAAATATAAAAATGTACTTTCAATTGGCCCCCTATATCATGTGACAGCCATCAGCCAATCACACTCATATATATATATATATATATATATACAGTATATAGTTTTCAAATAAAAAGGCACTCTCCGTTTTTTAATAAGTACTCTACTGTAGTATCTATACTATAATTGCGTTTGTAATGTCGGTCACCAGTTGGATTCCAAAAATGGCAGGGTGGTGAAAGAATCCACCAAAGGTGGATTCCAAAAATGGCAGGGTGGTGAAAGAATCCACGGGGATGCAGTGTAAGCATCCCGAAAATGGCAGGGTGGTTCCGTCACCACAATAGACTGCCCTTCCAAAAATGGCAGGGTGGTTCGGTGGTTCAGTCACCACAATAGATTGCCCTCTGGGCAGGCTTTCCCACTAGTATATATATATATATGGAATTGTACATATAAAAGGACTATGCACAATTGGATAATAGAAGTAAATTAGAAAGTCTAATAAAACTGTGTGCTCTATCTGAATCTTAAATTTTGACTTTAGTCCCTTCTTTACATTTTTTAACAAATCACATTTTTTAAGAATAGGTATGTTGTCTGAGAACAGTTTACAGTTCTCTATTGTGCACATCACCTTTGCATTGTGAATAAGATACTAGTGTGCTGTGACAACCAAACCACAGAGCATCAATGTATCCACTCGTACACGGGTTAGGAAACAATTTACTCCTGTCCCTCTCTGTTATCCACAGGGTTAAAGACAAATTTCTATTTTATACACAACTTTTTTTTGTTTTTTGTTTTTTACCCCACAGTTTTCTTTCAAGGTTTGAATAGAACATGTAATTTTAAACAACTTTCCAATTTACGTCTATTATTAAATTTGTTTCATTCTCTTGTTATCCTTTGCTGAAGGAACAGCATTACACTACTGGCAGCTTGCTGAACACATCTAGTTAGGATGTTTGCAGCCGGAAGGGAGGTCATAGTAGTGTGGAACTGCCGCTCACGACAAGACCCGCGCTGCTATAAACAGATGCAACCCTTAACAACTTGCGATGTACAGGGTACTTTGCGGTCATTAAGGTGTTAAAAAAACAGTATGAACAAAGAACCATGGATGGAAAAATCTGATACTACGACATAACATATGTCAGTGCTTTGTATATAAGTTTATTCTTCCACTTTGTTTACAAACACATTTGTTAAAGGGACATAAAGAGTGTATATAGAAAATGTTCTGTGTTACATTATTTTATTATTGTACTGTTACTTGCATATGTGCTTAACCCCTGAAAAGGTATTGAATGCATAGTTTAAAGTCAGCTCCTGGGCAGAAATGCACTACTGGGTGCTAGCTGAACACATATGGCAAGCCAGTGACAAGAGGCATATATGTGTAGTGCATTGCTGGTCCTGAGCCTAGCCAGGTGAGGTTTTCACCAACGGATACCAAGAGAATGAAGTACATTTAATATCAGAAGTAAACTGCAATGATTCTTAAAGTGACATGCTCTATCTGAATCAGGAAAGTTTAATTATGACTCACGTCACCTAAATTTAGGGACACTCAAGTCACAAAGAAACTTTAATAATTTAGATAGAGCAGTAATTTTAAACAACTTTCCAATTTACTTCCGTTAACAAAATGTGCACAGTCTTTTTTTAAATTTTTTGAGTCACCAGTTCCTACTGAGCATGTGCAAGAATTCACAGAATATACTATATGCGTTTGTGATTGGTTGATAGCTGTCACATGTTACAGGGGGAGTGGAAATAGATAACTTTTATAATTTGTCAGAACAAAATCTACTACGCTGCGGAATCTGTTGGCGCTCTACAAATAACTGATAATAATAATACTACGCATTTGAAGTTCAGACTAAGTGCTTTTGCATTGTCTTGTTTGTGCAAATCTATTGTATCTACTGGTGCTTTAACACTGTGGTTCAATGATAAATGGCTTCTTCAGTTCTCTAAGGCCCCAAAGGGGTTAAATTATTCCAACCTTCATTTCCCCAAGAATTCAGCAAGTCTACATTGACTTTGAACTAAACCTTAAAATGTATTTGAAACACAAATGCCTCTGGCTACAACAAACACAATCTGGCAATTATGTCTGCTGTATATATTTGTTATCGGCAGAGCGGAAACCATCCATAGCAACTTAAAAGAAAAATCCTTAGCTATTCCATATTCTGTATTGAGTGTTTCCTGGTAACAAGAAAAGCTGAACTCACAAAGTTTATAATTAAGAATTGCACATTTTGGTAACATTATATCACACGTTGGCTTTATGGTAGATTATTCTATTTTAAGGTTCTGACGGATAATCTTTACATTTGGCGCTAGGTGTGGTGTCTATTCTATTAGGATGAACAGAACTGTAATTACAATGCTTTGAAAGCTGATGGTCCTATTATATATATCTACTTTCTATTATTACTGCACAAATTAGGTTTCTAAAACATCTGTAGACTATAATTTTGTACTTGAATGACTTTCATGTCGATCCAATGAAAACTTTCTCAAACTGTAGCCAGATCAAGATCTAACATATGACTCTACCCAGGTTTATGAACTGTAGGAAAGGAGAACCCAACTGCCCCCCCAGTCTTACATTCAAGCTCTGTGGTTTCTGTTAATATTATATTTTGTCAAATAAGTCTATCTGCCCAATAATCTCTTTAATTCTTTTGTTCAATGTAATGTCTTAAACAGTCAAAATAATGGGTCACATTTTAAAGAAAGAAAGAATAAAATACTATAATCACTTATAGAACTTTATAAATTAATTGTCATAGATACATCGCCAGGGCATAGCTGGTGATTTGCATATGCTGCTTCTGATTGGCTTAACCAACATGCCCTACTCAGAAGCGGCAACGAATTTCAAGACTTGAACACAATGTTAAATGTGTGTTTAACCCTAAAAGGTTATAAAGGTGAAGATGTTAATTTTGTTAAATAATATATTAAAAAATGTACACATTTAAAGGGACATTCAACACTAAAATTGTTTAAAAAGATAGATAACGCCTTTACATTTTCCAAATTTGCACAACCAACATTGTTATATTAATATACTACAATTCTGATGTAGACTGTCCCTTTAATTATTACACTAAAATATCTAGTTAAGCAAGTATTTGCTTAAGCAAACTATTGATAACTGGCTAAGAGATATTTCTGCTACCTCTATATCAGAAAAAGAATATAAAGAAGCAAATAAGGTACTTATGTTTTAGCTGATACAGTGTCAATGATTGACCAACTGGCCTGGCATAGGTGGCTCAGGCAGTTTAGCCAATCTTGAGTCTGTGGTGATCACAATGGGCAGGGAGACAGCCAGGATACTGGTTACTGTTCCAGGTTGTCTATTTTTTAAGGTGGGACATACTACGGAAGTTTGTAGCGCTATACAAATACATTATAATAAAAAGAAATGATACTAAAACTTAGAGGAGGGCAATACTGCAAGTCAGATGTCCCTAATTTGAAAGTATTCAAATGACAAATAGCGCTGCTGTGCTCAGTAGGGGTAATATGCAAGCTTCTACATTTGAAGCAAAGACATTCTAGTCAGATATTTTATATTTGAATAAAAGTACCAAAAGTGTGTTTGATACATCAATATAAGGTTGACATTTTTTGTAAACAAAACAATATTCTAAACTTAAGTACCCCAGTAGGTTTCAGATGCCTCTGAATGCAGAAGAAGGTGGCCTTGCAGTGTTTGGCACTTTTAAAGGGATATAAAAACCCACATTTTTTCTTTTATCTCCTGCTTTCTTTAGCATATGGATGACGAATCCAGCTTCCTACAAACATTGTGTGCCCCTCGAGCTGGACGCCAAAGGGGGCACGCAACGATTGGAGGAAGCTGGATTCATCATCAATCTGATAAAGAAAGCAGTAGATGCGGGCGGAGGATCGGCGGTATGTTTACCATAACGGAAAGGTAAGTATTTTAACCCTTTGATGACATGGTTAATGTGTCTATATCAGAACAACGTTCTGATGTAAACAAATTGAAATCCCATGATCGTGCACACGATCGCAAGATTTCAATGATGGGATTGGGTCAGGGGCGTCCCTATGACCTAGGCCTGCCCACCATGATCTGATCCCATTCTGGAAGCTCTGTTGGCTTCAGGACAGCCAAACGGCTAGGACGTTCCATGATGTCCTAACGGCGCTAAAGCCCAGCGCAGTTAGGAAGGCATGGAACATCCTAATGGCATTAAAAGGTTAAAAAATAAGCGTCTTTGTAAACTTTAATGAATTAAAATGCCCCTGTTTTTAAGATAATTTTTTATACTGGCCTTTAATTCATTAAAGTTTACAATCATTTTAAGCTAAAATTGCAATTTCTAAAATTCTCGCACATCTTAAACAATCTGAGCAGAATTGATAAAATCAAGTCCTTTGTCACAGTACAACTTAAACATTGCATAAAGATTTTTTCAGCTATAACTATCTTTAAACAATACTAAAAATCACTACTCTTAAATTATGGGACGCAAAAAAAAAAAAAAGAAAAGATTAAGTAACAGCGAAAGAAAACCAGTGACCCTTAAACAAAGGATTAAACCAACACAGGAAAACTTATCACAGACCACTTGCTTCAGAGGCAGAACAATATCAGGTGTGCCCCTTACAGGTTAAAAATAATCTCATTATTAAAGAAATAGAAAAAAAAAGGCACTTTGCATTTTCGTTTAGTTCTTTGATGTAGAAAAGACTTTCTGAAAAGGTGTATGGGGGAGGTGATTCAACAGTAAAATGGTGCAGAGCAGACCCCTTACAGTGCAAAGTGATAAGTGGTATGCAATTAATACAGATTTATAGAACAGAGTTACAAGATTTTGGCACTTGCCTTTACAGAGGTGAAGATCTAAAACATTATGAGTTGTAACAAAGCTAAGCTGGACTCTTGCCAAGACCTTGGTGGGTTGAAAAAAAAAAAGAAAGAAAACACTCATATACATATATCACCTGCAAGAACAGAAACTATCTATGCATCTGTTAAAAGGTAAAAAAGATTTAATAGACAATTTTGGATACTAGTTTTATGCTTGGGGTTTAAAAAAACACACAAAAAACCCTGCATGTTAATAAACCCCGTATGTTTATTTAAAACATTTGTTCTTGCTATTTCTATTGTTTTGCTTACACATATTTGTCTTGTTAATTAGTAACATATTGTAGATGAATGAATAAGACCTATTTATTAAATCATGTATAAAGGAATTTTGTTATTACTTTGTCTGCATTTGATTTTGGAGTATTTGGGGTGGTTAAGACCATGATTTGACTTTCAAAAAGGACTGACTGATGCGCTGTTAATAAAAAGCTGTGGGCAGGGCTCGACAAACCCAGGAGCCTGGGAGCCACTGGCTCCTAGAATTTTACCCCTGGCTCCTAACTTTTTGGGTTATTCTCCATATATCTATATACAAATCCAACTGTCTGGCTCCTAAAAATATGCCTGCCTCCTAAATATTCTTACTGGCTCCTAATTTTTGAACATATTCGTCAAGCACTATATAATATTATATAATATAAAATATATATAATATTAATTGGTATGTGATTTTCACTACATAAAAAGGAACACGGTGCTCGATAGGAATGTTCATTCAGCGATTCTTTTTTAAATTAATGCTGAATATGGTAGAGAATGTATTTGCAGGATAGCGCAACACGCAAAGATCTGTGCAAATCCAGATGTTTGTGTGTTGCACTTTCACTGGAATACATTTGGCTCTGAAAAGAGCAGAATGCCACTACCGGTTTCCATATTTGGCACCTATTTATAAAACTAATTACCAAATGCACATGCAAAGTACATATTCTCCAGCGATCTCTGCTCGGGCAAAATAATCTAAAAAGATATGCCAGGTCGGTCACAGAAATCTCTAAAAGCAAATTTTACCTCGATAGCTAGTTATCTCACTAAGGGGCTTAATTTTTCACATACATTACAATATAGGGCTAGATTACAAGTGGAACGCTAAATTATTGCATGTCCACAAATGGGCAAATTTGCCAGTTTGCAGGGGAGCGATAATTAACCAGCCATTACAAGTGGCTGGTTATTGCTACCGTGAGCTTGTGGTAGAAATTAGCACTCCGAAAATTAACCAGAGATTAGATCTCTGGTTAATTTTCTAAAAGTGTCCCAAATGCCCTCAAAATACAATGTATCAAAGTGCCTTTACATTGCGGTCTATGGGAACTGTGTGTTCCCACAGACTGCAATGTAAATATATATGTATATGATTGTGTACATATATATTTATGTGTTAATAAGTATATATACACATATAAACACATCAATATATATTTATATAATTATATATATTTTAAAATGCCGCCCATCGCTGTGCTACTTACCTTGTGAGTGCAATGCTTCCTAGCAATCGCGTTCACATTGCGATTTACTTGTAATAAAAATGTGTAGTTACCAGTGCCTAGGTTGAATACAAGCTCACTATAAAAGACTTCCTAACAAAGTCTATATAAAGGATTTGCAAAAATGGTAATAATAGGAGCGCCAAAAGCTAAAGTATTACTTAGGTCAACTATATAAATATGATATAATCACTGAATCAACTTAATCATGAATATGTGTGTCACAAATCACCAAATGTACTTATAAAAAAGATTTATTTCAAATTTGGTTTAAAAAATAAAAGTAGAAGGATACAAATTTTAGACAAATAATACTAAAGTGAGCTCATGTACTAGGTATAGGATTGGATTTAATCAAAATAAGGAACAAATACCTAGTGGGACATATGCTAATATGTCAAAATTATACAAAATGTATGCAAAAATGAAAAGAAGACCATATGTAGTATGAATGATCAAAAGAAAAAATAATAAAAAATAGGAGAATACCATAAGAAAAAAGATAAATAAAATGTCTTCACCTTAAAACTACAAATGTGAATTGAACAAATATATAACAATGAAACAATATTAACCTACGTTTAACCATATATCACCATATGGAGTTACCCGTAGCAAAGAATGAGATAAAATTGATAAGTAGTGACAATTGTTAAATAGTGAACCAATAACAATATTAAGGATATATAAATATATCTGATAATTGTATAAATGTCATGGATAAAAAAAACTAACTTAAATGTGATATTATGTGCCGGCACGCTAACGTCCTTATAAGAATGTCATTATAGACATAGATGAAGTCCCAATAAATGTTCCAATGAAAAATGATTAAATCCCAATGTGACCGTTATTCCTTGTTTGTATCCCGTTGGATGAAGTTGCCCATTGCTCCCTGTCATATTCACTTTCCCCTACCAGATTCTACATTCCAAAGAACTTCAGTACTTTCTACAGGAGTCAGTCGCCACTCGCCTGGACTCTCAGCTATTTTTGAAAGAATTGAGTGAATCAGCCCAAACAAGGGTCAGTGTGATATTTAATTTCACACCAGTGAAATTTAGATCATAGCAGCCTAGGTGAGGAATTAGATTTAATTCCCACTAAGGAAAGGATTAAAGAGACATCAAAGTGTAAAAAATAAAATGCTTTTTGTTTTACTATATATTTCACCCCTATATAAGGTTTAAACACATAGCTAAAGTTGCACATCTAAAATATGTCCGTGCAAAACTACCTGAGCAGGACAGTGGTGGTAATTGTTGGATACATAACTGTACCTCTCCAATAGTGTCTTTCTCAAGGCCATCAATGCATGTGTTAAACAAGAAAATGACACTGTGATCAAAATATACTTAAAGGGACATACCAGACATTTTTTCTGAAACAGATAGAGCATACCATTTTAAACTATTTTCTAATTTAATTATATTATGTAATTTATCCTTTATTAAAAATAATTCCTAGGTAGTTTTAGGAGCTGGGTTCTAGCTGCTGATTGGTAGCTGCACATATATAACGCTTGTCATTGGCTTTCTTATGTGTTTAGCTAGTTTGCAGTAGTGCAATAAAGGATAACAAAAAAAATGAAGCAGAATGAATAATAGAAGTAAATTAAAAAGTTATTTAAAAATGTATGCTGTACCAGAATCATAAAAAAAAACAAATGTTGGGTTTTATGCCCCTTTAATTGGAATTTCAAATAGTGCAACCCTAGCCTGCCCTTGCTTTGCAAAACTGTGCAAACTATGCTAACAAAATATAGTTTCATATGCTTTTAAATAATTTATTTTGATTGCTGAACTTTTAAATACAATGCTTGATTGTGGCTATACTGTGTAGATAATAAAAGAACACTATGGGCTAGATTTATCAAGCCCCTACGGCTGCAAGTTCTCACAAGAACTTGCTCGCCATGATTTATCAAGCAGCGGTCACCAGACCGCTGCCCCTAAGCTCTTCGCCACCTCTAAGGTGGCGAAATTCAATCTCGTCGGTCGAGTCCAACCGAGGAGATTGACAGCTCCTGCCCGCGTGTGATTGGCTGTGTGCGGGCAGGGGGCGGGGTTGCACGCGAGCGCAAAATTGCGCTCGTGTGCAATGTTGATTACCTATGGGTAATTTCGCCCCGACCACAGGCGAGCTAAGGCGTACAGGGGCATGTATACGTGCCCCTGTACGCCTCAGTTATGATAAATCTAGCCCTATATTATTCAGTTAAAGGACGAGTAAATACAGTAGATTTGCATAAACAACAAATGCATGAGAAAAAGACAATGCAATAGCACTTAGGGGCCGAATTATCATTGTGCGGATAGACATGATCCACTTTAGCGGATCATGTCCGCCGCACAACGATACATTTATCATCGCACAAGCATTTCTTGTGAAATGCTTCCTCTGCAGATTCCCGGCCAATCGGCTGATCAGGCTGATTGCTGTCCGTCGCCTCAGAGGTGGCGGACTGTGGTGGTAATTGTTAAGGAGCAGCGGTCTTAAGACTGCTGCTTCTTAACTCCAGTTTTCAGCTCCATTCAGGCCTTGATCAATCGACCCCTTAGTCTGAACTTCAAAATAAGTAGTAGATTTTAAGTAATGTCTATTTCCATTCCCCCTATATCATGTGACAGTCATCAGCCAATCACAAATGCACATATGTTTTTTCTGTGAATTCTTGCACATGCTCGGTAAGAGCTGGTAACTCAAAAACTGTAAATATAAAAAGACACATTTTATTAAAGGAAGTAAATTGGAAAGTTGTTTAATATTGCATTCTCTATCTGAATCACAAAAGTTTAATTAATTGAATGTCCCTTTAATATACTTTCCATCTATACAAGTGGGTAAAAGTAATGGTACTGTGCGACATGAGTAAATCAGAATCTTTTCTTTCATGTCCTCTGATCACACTCCGTGCTGTCTGTTTTCTTTCGGGTTTGACGCTAATAGCTGCCTCTCACTGTCCTCTCCTGCTTTGTTTTCTATTCACCTCTTTTCATCTCTCTATCTGTATTTTTATCTTGCTCTGCTTTTTTTCTTTAACTAAAATAACTAGTTTTATCAAGTCTTCCATTTTGTTTGCATAAAAAAAAAACATTCCAATCCCACTGACGTTCTTTACGGATCAGACAAATTGCAAAATGTAAAACACTGTGCTCTCCAAGCGGTTAGTAGATTATGTAAAGGGACAGTCTAGTCAAAAATAAACTTTTATTTTTGAGATAGGGAATGCAATTTTAAACAAATTTCAAATTTACTTTCATCTTCAAATTTGCTTTGTTCTTTTGTTATTTTTTTTTGAAAGCTAAACCTAGGTAGGCTCAAACTGATTTCTTAACAGTTGAAAACAGCCTCGTATCTCAGCGAATTACAACAGTTTTTCACAGTTAGACAGTGCTAGTTCATGTGTGTCATATAGATTACATTGTGCTCAATCCCGTGGAGTTGTTTAGGAGTCAGCACTGATTGGATAAAATGCATATCTGTCAATAGCACTGAGATAAGGGGCAGGCTACAGAGGCTAAGATACAAGGTAATCACAGAGATAAAAGTATATTAATATAACTTTGTTGGTTATGCAAATCTTGGGAATTGGTAATAGAGAGATTTTCTATCTTTTTAAACAATAAAAAAATTCAAGTAGACTGTCCCTTTAATTATAAAACAATGTTATCCAATAATAATGTTTTGCTAAATATAACAACCCTTGTACATACACACGTCATGCAAGTCAATCATAGTTGGCCATAGCCCCAATTTGTTTTGGCCTCCTGTCCTGTAGCATAATTGGCCAGTAAGTCTGTCCTGGTTTGTACAAATGTGACATGAGGTTTGGACTTCGCACACAATATGGAAATCAGTAACATTTAGGTCATCTGTACTTTACATTACAACAGCAGAATATTATTATATTTTGGTGAACTGACATCTGTGTATATCTTGCACATAATACAATATTTAAAAGTCTGTGCATATTGTGTGCAACTTACATTGGGTGTTTTATGGTGGAGCAGAGTAACTGGAACTATGAAAATGGTTGGTAGACATGGTCAATGCTACCATAACTTGCATACTTAAAGGGATAGTAAACACCAAAAATGTTATTGTTTAAAAAGATAGATAATCCCTTTATTTACCATTCCGCACTTTTGCATAACCAACACTGTTATAGAAATGTACTTTTTACCTCTGTAATTACCTTGTATCTAAGCTTCTGCTCACTGCCTCCTTATCTCAGATCTTTTGATAGACTTGCATTTCAGGTAATTAGTGCTGACTCTTAAATAACTCCATGTGCATGAGCACAATGTTATTTATATGAAACACATGAACTAATGCCCTCTATCTGTGAAAAATTGGCAAATACATTCAGATAAGAGGCGGCCTTCAAGGGCTTAGAAATTAGCATATGAGCCTACCTAGGTAGAAGCTAATTACAGGTCACCTAAATACATACAAATTGTGTGTAGTGTCGCACTAGCCCAATGATTGATATATGTAGATGCTAAAAATAATGATAATATTATTATTATTCAGAATGAATTACATTTTAATCTGTAAACTTGTATTTAGTCTCCCCATAGGGCAAGCTACAACAGACAGTCAAATAACCCCTTGATTGCCAAAGAAGGCAGCCAATGGGATAATGTTTTAATGGAAAAGATTAGAAAGTAAGCACATTCCAATCTAAAGTGCAGCATGTACAGCCATGGTGATTATGTACTCAGTGTAATCCTTTTATAATGTACAAAATAATTAACATTAGTTAAATATTACACACCTAGTGGTTAAGTCACATTTTATAATATGCTTATTCCATGCATATTAAATTCACACTTTGAGCTTGTGTTTTATTTGATGCCAAAATATTTTCTTTTCATATTTCGGATGTAAGTTATGAACAACATTCCTTATATGTTTGTTTCTAAACAAAATAAGACCATAAAACAAAATCGCTTAAAAAGAACAACCTTTCTATATTAAGAAAACTATTTTTTTATTTTATTACTTCAATATAGATCTAAATAGCATTTTTTTGAATGCACAAAAATATTTCATAGTCATGATTTGATTTATTTATTTTGCCTACAATGCCCTTAAAGTGTCACCAGGTGTTCAGCTAAGGGTCCCCATTGCAGGTACTAAAAGGGAATTTTTATTGTTTGAAAAGATAGATAATCCCTTTATTACCCATTCCCCAGTTTTGCATAACCAACACTGTTATATTAATACACTTGTTACCTCTGTGATTACTTTGTATCTAAGCCTCTATAGACTGCCCCTTATCTCAGTTCTTTTGACAGACTTGCATTTTAGCCAGTGCATGGGAGTGAGCACAATGTTACCTATATGGCACATATGAACTAGCGATGTTTTGCAGTAAAAAACTTTCAAAATGCACTAAGATAAGAGGAGGCCTTCAATGGCTTGACAATTAGCATATAAGGTTTAGCTTTCAACAAATAATACTAAGACAACAAAGCAAATTTGATGATAAAAACAAATTGGAAAGTTGTTTAAAATTGCATGCCCTATCTGAATCATGAAAGTTTAATGTTGACTTGACTGTCCCTTTAAATCTCCTGTAACAGAGAGCTTAGCAGTCACTATATAGACTCTGCTTGGGAAACCGTCAGACTGGTAATTGAGTCTTTTCAAGTTTTGGATTAAAGCTACTGAACCTTGTAATGGTGCTTGAGAAAAACCTGGGAAATAAGGAACCTACTTGTTTGTTATTAATGTTTTAATGGGAAATTACTTGGGCAGTATTGCAAGAAGCCGGCATAGACTCTTCCTCAATCTAAAGAACAAAAAAAAAAAGAAAAAAAGAAATCTTTTAAAAGCAACTTAACACCCTTGACTGCCACACAGAGCTTAAATGCTTTGCAAAGCTTGTTTCTGGCATCCAAAGGGTTAAAGACATTATTGCACCATTAAGTACAATATTTTACCTGAAATATATTTTCTAAATGAATCTACCTCTGTGTCTATTTCCTGATGCCTGTCATTCAAGTGTTATTTTATCAGAAATTATATTAACTGTTTAAAAATGTAGACCCTTTAAAAAAAAAAAGCAAGACCCTAAAATGTAACAGTTCTGCTTTTAATTTAGGTTTTTTTAAGGCACAACAACTGCTACTGTTAAAGGGACATGAAACTCAAATTTTTTCTTTCATGATCTAGATAGAGCATGCAATCGTAAACAACTTTCTAATTTACTTCTATTATCAAATGTCCTTCATTTTCTTGGTATCGTTTGTTAAAAAAAAAAACAGGGACGTCATCTCAGGAGCGTGCACATTTCTGGAACACTAGATGGCAACAGTTATGCAAGATTATACATTATCAAGGACACTAGATGGCAGCACTATTTCCTGCCATGTAGACACCTACCTATATATCTCTTTAACAAAAAATACTATTAAAACAAAGCAAATTTGATAATAGAAGTAAAATTTTAACTTTTTTTTTAATTGTATGCTCTGTCAAAATCACAAAATAATTTTTTTGAGTTTCAACTCTTTTTAAGTCACAGTAATTAAAATTTACTAAGTATTCACCAAACACTGATCTAAATTACAATCCTGTATCCTGTAATGAAGAGATACTAAACACTTAGAGATTGTAATATAAATATTAATTATGCATCATGAAACCACTATGCAATATACTCTTGTGATTTATGTCATCCAGAATTCCTGTAATTTAAGTGAAAATTCTGGATTTTACAGTTTTGAAAACTGAAAGAGCACATGGCAGACTTTACATGCCTAACCCTGTCAAATATCAGTCAATTTGTAGTTTATTATCTTATCTTTTGTGCAATGCAATGGCAAACATGGTGTTAATCTGTTGTAGTAACATTCAGACTCTGCTGATATATTAATCTATTAGAAAACTGCAGAAATATGTTGTAATTACAGGGTGCTTATTCTCAAAATAACATAATAGGAACTCACTGTTCCAAAGGTGTGCCTGAAGTTTTCTCACAAGTCTCAATGCAAATTCATTCCTTTATCTCGCAAAATGTAAGCTGGTGAGTTTGTTTGAAAATAGACAATGGACTGAATATTTGTAAAAAGACACATAAGCAATGCTAAATGCAAAAGCAAAGCAATTTGATTTTGTATTTGCTAAAAAATATATAACTATCTGTCCCAGATTCTCCCTGTCCCATTCACTGTCCCCTGTGAGACTCTCCATTGCAGAGAGCTTCATTACTTTATATGGGAGGCAGATTGCCACTAGCCCGGAAGTCCTGATTCAGCTGCCTTTTCTAAAGAATTGAGTAAGATCTTGCCCATGTAAAAAGAATATGGTTCTAACAGTGATAGGACTGAGTTAGAAAATACCTCTTGCATCCAAATATTAGATAGATACATAGAGATTTGAACCCACAAATACACACAAGAGTAACACGTAAAAATGATCATATATTATGCAATAATCCAATGAGAAAGTGCATTTATTGGGTTAATATAGCCTACAAATGTGTGGGCAGGTGTACTTAAAGGGACAGTTTACTCAAAAAATGTATCCCCTTTAATTTTTATTTAAAAGTTCATTTTTCAAGAACGCCACTCCTTGCTCTACTGAGCGGGTCTGGTTTTTCCTCAACGCACAATGGCAACACTGTCTAGTCACAGCGTGTCCGGTCGCACCATTAAACTGAAATGTAGCTCGCTCCCGCTCTGGTCTAGTAGCAGGAGCGAGCTACATTCAGTTTAATGGCGCAACAGTGTTGCCGCGATGCGCTGAGGAAAAGCCAGACCCGCTCAGTAGAGCAAGGAGCGGCATTCTGAAAGTTTGTAAGTTTACTGCCCCTTTAATGTTTAGTGAATCAAGCACTCTGTTCTGTGTTTGCAAAATAACAGGCACCACCTGTATCAAATAATGTCAGCAGATTAAGGTTCGCTAGCTGTAACCTCTGACAAATTAGCCAAACTTAAATCTAAGGTTACAAGAAGCTGAGATCAAAGTTCATTGCCTCTTTAGGAATGAACTCTGAACCAGAGTGGATTCTTTTTTCTGTGCCAGCTGCCAATACACGAATTTCACCCTCTTCATGTTGTCTTTAGCTGGAGAGTGGCCAACGGTCTTGTCTCACGTGAGCAGCTAGTTTATCGTGTCTGGTAGCTTAATCCTTCAAAAGCAGCAGCAGCCACTGGTTTTTATCCCTTTACTAAGACTGTGAAGATTATAACTACCTGCAGATCCTTTTGAAGTTCAGTGGAATCCTGTGTTACTGCTTAAAGCAACATCAAAGTTATTTTATATCTATATATATATATATATATATATATATATATATATATATATATATATATATATATATATATATATATATATATCTATGCATAGTATCAGTAATTAAAGTGATGGTAAACTCTCCCCTTTTTAAAATAAGATCTGGAATGTAAGCGGCATTTTAGATGGGGTTTTATTCATCATGTGCAATGAAGATGCGCTATAACTTAGTTATTAATATAGATATGAAATTCAAATACCCCACGTTACACCACCCACTTCAAAAGTCAATTTTCCTGTCAGCTAAATGATTGAATTACTCTCCAATCAATGCTCTAGCTACAACAAAAGTGCCATATGGGGAGAGCGCTGATTGGACAACAATTCAATCTGTTAGCTCAC
>NC_069505.1:298974543-299167043 GCF_027579735.1 Bombina bombina | reverse complement strand
TGATTACATTGTATCTAAGCCTCTGCAGACTGACCCCCTTATCTCAGTTATATTAATATACATTTTACCTCTGTGATTACATTGTATCTAAGCCTCTGCAGACTGCCCCTTATCTCAGTTATATTAATATACATTTTACCTCTGTGATTACATTGTATCTAAGCCTCTGCAGACTGCCCCCTTATCTCAGTTATATTAATATACATTTTACCTCTGTGATTACATTGTATCTAAGCCTCTGCAGACTGACCCCTCATCTCAGTTATATTAATATACATTTTACCTCTGTGATTACATTGTATCTAAGCCTCTGCAGACTGCCCCCTTATCTCAGTTATATTAATATACATTTTACCTCTGTGATTACATTGTATCTAAGCCTCTGCAGACTGACCCCTTATCTCAGTTATATTAATATACATTTTACCTCTGTGATTACATTGTATCTTAGCCTCTGCAGACTGACCCCTCATCTCAGTAATATTAATATACATTTTACCTCTGTGATTACCTTGTATCTAAGCCTCTGCAGACTGACCCCTTATCTCAGTTATATTAATATACATTTTACCTCTGTGATTACATTGTATCTAAGCCTCTGCAGACTGCCCCCTTATCTCAGTTATATTAATATACATTTTACCTCTGTGATTACATTGTATCTAAGTCTCTGCAGACTGACCCCTTATCTCAGTTATATTAATATACATTTTACCTCTGTGATTACATTGTATCTAAGTCTCTGCAGACTGACCTCTTATCTCAGTTATATTAATATACATTTTACCTCTGTGATTACATTGTATCTAAGCCTCTGCAGACTGACCCCTTATCTCAGTTATATTAATATACATTTTACCTCTGTGATTACATTGTATCTAAGCCTCTGCAGACTGACCCCTTATCTCAGTTATATTAATATACATTTTACCTCTGTGATTACATTGTATCTAAGCCTCTGCAGACTGACCCCTTATCTCAGTTATATTAATATACATTTTACCTCTGTGATTACCTTGTATCTAAGCCTCTGCAGACTGACCCCTTATCTCAATTATATTAATATACATTTTACCTCTGTGATTACATTGTATCTAAGCCTCTGCAGACTGACCCCTTATCTCAGTTCATTTGACAGACATTGCATTTCAGGCATTAGTGCTGACTTTTAAATAACTCCACTGAGAGAGAACAATGTTATCTATATGGCACATGTGAAAAAACAGTACATGTTATTAGCTATTCACAGCCAGACTGTGAGATAAGAGGTGGACTGCAGAGTCTTAGAAATCAGCCTATGAGCCTACCTAGGTTTAGCCTTTAACACAAAATACCAAGAGAAAAAAAAGCAAATTTGATGATAAAAGTAAATTAGAAAGTTGCTTAAAATTGCATGCTCTATCTGAATCATGAAAAAAAAAAACAAAAAAAAAACGGGTTTAGTATCCCTTTAACCATTACTGTGCACCCCTAAAATTGACTCCACTTAAATAAAAAATCCCACATATAAGAAATAGCATTTTTATTTATTATTTATTTAATATTACAGTAAATAGTTGTGTTCTTTTGTCTATTCCATTTACAGAATATATAAGAGACACTGTAGTTAAATACATAGTCAAACTTGTTGTGCTTCTGTGTCAATGCGGTTGAGGATGTAGATGCTGAGCCAATCAGAATTAGGCATACATGTTCACACTCCAATCACTGGCTCTATATATGCACATCTGAAACATTAAGGTGATCTCCCAATAAATAAATTTGACTATGTATTTAACTTGTCTAAATGGAATTTGTTTTAATGAAATAAAACAATTTATATTTACTCTAGAATGTCTCCATAACTTCAAATTTCACCATCCTGTGATTCTGGAATCAGTAATTCTGTACATCTTTGTGCATAATAAAGTAAAAAAAAAAATAGCAGACTAAATGGTTTGATAGATTTAGACAGGGGTTTAATGATGGACGAGGGTCAAAGGTCAAACAATTAGCACAAGACTTCAAGCTTCTGAATAGCTATACCCACATGAAGGGGGGGGGGGTACAAGTACGGCACCTGTAACAGCCTTGCCCCTGACCTATATCCTGCATAGAATCAGCTGGAATGAAAACCGACTTTTAGCTGAAAAGATTTTCTTTTTCCTCTCATCCAAAAACTGCCAATCAATGCTAATTGTGCGTAACAGGTTTGTGATGTGGTTTATGTGCGGCTTTCTGTGGGTGTCTTTGGGGAAAAAAAGCAAATAGATTTCCTTTTGTGGGATCCTGCACATTATTACACAAAGGCGTCCTCCGCATCATTTACGCTGTGACACGGTATACACAGAAAGAACAATACAGATATTTTCTATTTTCCTTTTTACATATTTCTCATTTAATATTCAGGGCGTTTCCAAGTATTACATTTTCTAAAAGGTATAGCAAATTCTTTAAAGAGACATTCTATCTAAATGCGCCTGTTCTTTAGAACGTGACATTTGTACATTACAATCGCGATGAATGCTAGAATGATTATTATTATCGGTTATTTGTAGAGCGCCAACAGATTTCACAGCGCTATAAACAAAAGCAGAGTACAACAAAACAATTATAGGGATCAAATGGGTAGAGGGCCCTGCCAAGAGTCGCACTTTTGTAGTCAGCTCTTAAGAAGGTGATCTACAAACATCTGGACTCTTAGGCATACATGCTAAGGGGGTTCAGGGGATAGCAATGGAGGAGAGGAACTGGTATAAAGAAAGGTTAGTGTAGGTTGTATGTATCCCTGAACAGTAGAGTTTTTAGATAGAGCTTGAAGCTTTCAAAACTAGGGAAGAGTCTTGTGGAGCGATGCAGAGAGTTCCACAAGATGGGAGCCAGTCTGAAGAAGTCCTGTAAATGGGAATGTGAGGAGGTAACAAGAGAGGAGGAGAGTAGGAGGTCATGAGCAGAGCAAAGGGGTCGGAGGGAGAGTATTTGGAGACAAGGTCTGAGATATAGGGGGGAGCAATGCAGTTGAGAGCTTTGTATGTCAGAGTGAGAATTTTGTGTTTAATCCTAGAGTCAAGAGGAAGCCAGTGAAGGGATTGGCAGAGAGGTGCAGCAGATGAAGAGCGACCTGTAAGAAAGATGAGCCTGGCAGAGGCAGTCATTATGGATTGTAAAGGAGCTAGGCTGGCAGCTGGGAAGACCAGAGAGGACAGACTTGCAGTAATCGAGGCGGGAAAGGATGAGAAAGTGGATTAAAAAGGAAGTGTCTAATTTTAGAGATGTTTTTAAGGTGAAAGCAGCAGGCTTTAGCCAAGGACTGAATGTGAGGAGTGAAAGAAACATCTGAGTCAAATGTGACCCCGAGATATCGGGCATGCAGTGTAGGGGTAATGATGGAGTTGTCGACAGTTATAGAGATATTGGGGGTGGAGATTTTGGAAGAAGGGGGGAAAATAAGGAGCTCAGTTTTGGAGAGCTTTAGCTTGAGGTAGTGAGAGGACATCCAGAAAGAGATGTGAGAAAGACAGTTAGTGACACGGGTTAGCAAGGAAGGAGATAGGTCTGGTGCAGAGAAGTAGATTTGGGTGTCGTCGGCATACAGATTATATTGGAAACCGTGGGACTTTATTAGGGAACCTAATGATGACGTGTAGAGTGAAAATAATTACCAAGACTTCAGAAGTTAACTATGACGCTTGAATAAAAAGTGTCACAAAACACATCAAAAATACAATACAAAAATACAATACAAAAGTGCAGTTACACTCATAATAACATTATCTGACAACAATTATTAAACAAAATTGCAATAAAAAGTTATAAGGGCTGCAAAGTGCTTTATCAAGGAGATACATAGATACAACTTTTTACTTTCAACTCGTAATATGAGCACGAATCTCCAAGCTCACAAAAATTACTTCTAACAGTCAAACGTGAGCACAAGCTACTGCCCCACTCATATTCTGGCCCCAAATGTGACTTCCATATCCCTGTAGGTATATTCTCTTATACTTCTAAAGGGTTAAACGCACAGATGCTGCCACTTGCCTTGTGGGTTTTTAGGTAGCTCCAGATTAAGATATGGCTGGTGATTGGTAGAAATGCTGCTTATAATTGATATATCTTAATCTGGAGTGCCCTAAGCACAGGTCTATGACCTTCACAACATGTTTACCCACACTGTAAGAATAACACATTTATTTAAAAATAAAATGCCCTTAAACTGAACATTTTACTTTAACCACAGTGTCCCTTTAACTCTGAGATCAGCACCTTTAACAATTCACAGGCGCTGTTCACATGAATGAATTGGTGCATGCATATACTCCATGTCACGCACATGCTTGATTGTCAGGGAAATGCACCATTCACTGGTTGCCTATGCTTCAAGATCAATACA
Source organism: Bombina bombina (assembly GCF_027579735.1). NCBI lineage: Eukaryota > Metazoa > Chordata > Amphibia > Anura > Bombinatoridae > Bombina > Bombina bombina. Next base: position 299,162,671 of record NC_069505.1, on the reverse strand, counting down.
GGGTATGTGCCAATTTAGAAGATAACACATCCTTTAAATAGCAGTGTACATTAGAAATAGTATGTTGTGGCTGTATAGCTGGAGCACACTATTCCCTCTTCACGTTTCCCAAAGACATACTTAACCCTATTGTTGCCAGCATCTGCACTGCACTGGAACAGAGTAATTAAAAAGGTATGGCAGATTAATTTTTTAATTATACTGCAGCCATTAACCCCTTGGCTTGCTGTTTTACGGATCACTTACACTTGTCACATATTAATCCGAACCCCCAGGAGTTGAAATCATTTCACTTGGCACTATGTAGTGGCCATAATAACTCCCATGCCTGATTGTAACAGAGCTGTAAAACAATGTAATTAATTCAAGCTCAGACACCGAACATGCTATAAAAATTAATGGAACTGCTTGGGAACTTTTCCTGATGAATAAATTGTAAAAAAGTAAAAATAAACCACAACCAGGCCACTAAAACGTGCCCTATAACCAGAGAAGTCTGGTAGCAGAATTCCATGATATTATTAGACACATGGAAGTGAAAATGTAACTTTTATGATACAGATAGAGTATAATTTTAAAACATGTTTCAAATTATATCTATCCAGTGCTATGTAAGTTGGCAGTGCTATACAAAGAAATGATAATAATAATGATAATAATATTATATTTATCAATGTTCTTCATTTCCTTTATTAAAACATAGCTCCTTTGAAAACATACATAGGTTTCTTCAGTAGTATGCACATGTGTTTGGCATAATTTTACAATACCTGAAGCTTGGATAACATAATGGACAGTTTCTCTGAGAACTAAAATCCCCATTGTTTTAACATGCAATTCAAATTATACTTGGGTAGCATGAATCAGTCCATGGAGAGGCCAAAAATGTTACCCCATGTGCGCCTCTAGCATACAAATGGTTAAATCATGGATGCATGTAAGTTATGCAGCTGTGATTTAACCCCTTCAATGTATGTGTGTGCCTTTGGTCGTTAAGGGGTTAATTCAAAGCTGCATATGTTTTTCTGGCAAGTATGGGGTTAATTTTTTTTTTGTATGTACATATATATGTATATGTCTTGAACCCTGTTTTAAGGTGAGCTGTCATTGGACTTGAACCTATTTGTCCAGAATGTCAGGGGACAAAAAATAACTGGAAAATTCAGTCCATAAACAAACATGTTTTGTCTATCCGTAGCACAAGGGAAAATTGTTTGCAGCTTAAAGGGACAGTCTACTCCAGAATTTTTATTGTGTAAAAATATAGATAATCCCTTTATTACTCATTCCCAGGATTTGCATAACCAACACTATTATATAAATACACTTTTTACCTCTGTGATTACCTTGTATCTAAACCTCTGCAGACTGCCCCCTTATTTCAGCTCTTTTGACAGACTTGCAGTTTAGCCAATCAGTGCTGACTCATAAATAATTCCACGGAAGTGAGCACAATGTAATCTATATAGTACACATGTCAAAATGCTTTTAGATAAGAGCCAATATATGTGTAGCCACCAATAACATGCTTGCTTCCAGTAATGCAGTGTTGCTTCTGAACCCACCTAGTCACATTTAAACATTTATGGATCACACAGAGCATAGGACCTTTCAATTTTTATATCTATTATTAAATGTACTTAATTCCCTAATATCCATTGTTGAAAAGCATACATAGGTATGCTGATGAGCAGCAATGCACTACTGGGAACTAGCTTGTGATTGGTGGTTAATCAGCTATGTCTTTTGCCATTGGCTCACCAGATAACTTCAGCTACATCCCAGTAATGAGAAAAAAAGAAAAAAAAGTGGTTGTTTGAATGAGAAAACCCCACATAATACCACACCACGCACTTCATGATCATAATGGGGTCCTGCTTTACTTGCTCCTCAAAATTATTGCTGGCTACTTGTCTATCAGAACATGTACCATCCTTCTGGCCTATATATTGTTGTTGCACATTCTTCAAATAAAGCTTGTTTAAATAAAAAATAAAAATAAATTATTGCTGGCTCCTAAAGTTTGAATCATTTATAAATTACTAGTTTAAATTTGTCAGTGCTGTTGAAAATGATTAGCCATATATTTCTAAGACATTTTACGTCACAGACATTCTGGAGTCATTACAGCTGTTTTGCGAAACCCAGAGACAGCTTTTAATTGTATGTCAATGAGAAACAGAGACAATGAGAAACAGAGACACTTCAGTTTGTGGCGCTATACGAGCACGCATTGGGCACACGTCAAGCTTGTAGATCATCTGATATGATAAATGCCAGCAGTGAACGGTGCCTGGCAATCCTGAAACCTCCTCGAAATATAAGTGAATATATGCTCAATTGTTTTAAAGGGATACTTAACTCAATTTTCTTTCTTTCATGATTCAGATAGAGCAGGCAACTTTCTAATTTACTCCTATTATCAAATTTTCTTCGTTCTCTTGGTATCTTTATTTGAAAAGCAAGAATGTAAGCTTAGGAGCTGGGACATTTTTGGTTTAGCTCCTGGGTACCGCTTGCTCATTGGTGGCTAAATGTGGCCACCATTCAGCAAGCACTACCCAGGGTGCTGGCTCCTTAGCTTAGATTCTTGCTTTTTCAAATAAAGATAGCAAGAGAATGAAGAAAAACTAATAAAAGGAGTAAATTAGAAAGTTGCTAAAAGTTGCATTCTGTGTCTGAATTATTAAAGAAAAAAATTGGGTTCAATATCCCTTCAACTTTACTTTATGTTAAGTTAAAATAATAAATTATTTCATATCTAAAAGTGGTTCATACCCACACATACTGAACTAATATTTTAGCGTAATAGCAGGGTTAAAGTGAGGGGATCTACTTTAACCCTGCTATTTACATTGCGGTCTATGGGTGACTGTGTTTTTGCTGTAAATATATATGTATATGCTTATATACATATTTATTTATGTGTATTAATGTATATACACATATGAACACATTAATTGTATATGTATATATTCATATACATATATATTTATTTTTTGCTTCCCAATGTTGCGCAAATTGCCCACTGCGATATGTTCTGTGCCGTCTCTCACAGCATGAGAACAAGATTTCCATTGGATCCTATGGAAGCGCACTCTCATGAGCACAAGGCTTCCAGGCAATTCGAATGTGATGTCGAGTTCGTATTGCGCCTGACTTGTAATACCAGCGCACATTTACGTGTGCACTGGTATTATTGAGTAGAGCGCAAATATTAAGCTTGCAAAATTGGAATTGTGTGCTCCACTCATTATCTAGGCCCATATGGGTAATTACATTTTTTTAGGTTAATGTCTTTTTGATCATAGATATTTCCTGTTGTCAAGATACAACATAAATATATAACACCTTGTATCTTATCACGTTTCTTAGTGAATATTTTACATAGTGAAGATGGCAAAACGATCACACTAACAGCCCAACGATCAAAAACACAGCAGCAAAATGACACCAAATCCTGTTTGTTTGTTTTTTAGCCTTATTTTGCATGATATGTGCCTCATTCATATCTACTTTACTGGGGTATACTGTATTGAATTATTTGCAAACAGTTCCTTTACCTTTATGTAGAAACCACCACCTACCCTGAACGCATGAATCTCCCAGTTGGGTATAGTAGAGACAGAGATTTTAAAAAGTGAAATACAATGAAACTGGTTATGCCCTGTTATAATTAGTGTTTTAATACTTAGCTATGTTTAGACACAGATAACATTAGCAGGTTTGCTTTACCTGCAGACTCAGCCCATTTATAAGGGTATGTCCTTGAGAAGAGCAAGTGATGGTTTTAATGAGCATAACCAGATATTTCAAATACAAAAACAAATATGAGGTAACAATTTCACACACATGTATTATTCTGCAGTAGGTATAACAAGTAATTTGGAATTTTTTTTTATAGTAGTATCCATTTAAGCTTGCTAAGGAATATGAACAATCACAGTGAAATCATAGAATAAAGAAGACAATGCTTAAAAAGACCAACCCCCCCCCCACATGAGATGTGAAAACCAGTAACGTTCTACATATCTTCTAAATATATCATTCCCTTCAGTCAGTCAGGAAACATATCAAATTGATGGGGGGGGGGGGCAACTCACTGCAGTCGCTAACTATGTTTTCTTTTATGTCTGTAATAAAAGCAGATAGTGCAAGCTAGCAGATATCTCTAATCTGTTATGACAGTTCTTTTCCTCAGTTTTTGATATGAACTGTAGGAATGAGGCTGAACTATAAATAATAGGATAATGTATCCCAGTAACAATGGTTTCCACACCTCCAATAGCTTGATATCTACACTTTTGTTTAAAGGGACATAACACACCAACATTTTTCTTTTAGGATTTAGATAGAATATACAGTTTTACACAACGTTCAAATGTACTTATAATATCATAGTTTATTTGTTTTCTTGCAATCCTTTGTTGAAAATCAGGGATGTAAGCTCAGGAGTGAGCATGTGTATGCAGCACTATATAGCAGCAGTTTTGAAACAATGTTATACATTAGCCAGAGCACTAGATGGCAGCACTATTTCCTGTCATGTAGTTCTTCAGGCAAGTGCACGCTACCAACCTAGGTATCTCTTCAACAACTAATAACATGAGAATGAACAAATTTGACAATAGAAGTAAATTGGAAACTTTCTTAAAAAAATAGTCTTTATATACTGTGTATATATATATATATATATATATATATATATATATATATATATATATATATAAATATATATATATATATATATATATATGTTCTGATGAAGGGGAGGTTTACTCCCCGAAACGTCAATAAATTTGACCCTTTTTAAGAAATCCTGTTTGCTGTTATTGAGAAGCCTATATATATATATATATACATATCTATTTAAAAATACATAGAACATATTCCTTTAGATGAAAAACATTGGAATGTGAAAAATTTACAGTAAATACACAGTATAACACTTTATTAAATATCCTTTCAGGATTTTAGTTATTTGACTGCAAAGGACGCCAATCACATATGTATATATGTGTGTACATATGTATTTATATTATATTTTATGCAACCTTTTTTCTTCCCCTACCCTTTACGCAAGCTCTTAAGTCACACTAACCCGACAAGCTTAAATCGCGATTGCGCTCAAGCAAACGCATTTAATTTGAACTCGTAAAGCGCAAGCTATTTTTCATTGCGAGCAAAAAGACGATAATGCTTGTTCGCTACAGTTAGCGATCCACTCATATTCAAGCCCTTTATAGGGAATAAAATCTTGAGTCACATTAAAATAATAAACACTTCTGTATATAAAAAAAAGTTCTTGTCCCAAGCCAAAAAACTAATTCTATAACCTAGGTTTTCAAAATGCTGCAAATCAAATAGCTAGTTAAGACAGTTTGCAGCATTAGTAACCTAAGTTACAGAATGTGTTTTTTTGTTTTTTTTTGAGCAACGGGGCGCAAGATTTTCATTGCTCCTTTAATGTATTTTTATCCATATATTAAGCTAGTAAAATGAATTGATTTTATGGACTATTCCACAATAATCTCAACACAAATGTTTAAAAAAGGTTTAAAACCATAGCAATTTTTAAATGCTTATTTCTATAACTGAAAAAAAGAAACTATTTCCACTACCAGCAAGCAATGAAAATAATGATTGACTCACATACAGAACAAAGGCTGAAACGTTTATTTTCTGCTGAGCAAGTAAAATGAATGTATTTAATCTTCTTCTTGTCAGCTTTCCAAAAAACATTTAAAATAAAAGAATTTTATGTTTGCAGTATTTTAAAAGCCATGGGGGGCATTAGAGCCAATAGCTGAGACCTTAACATTCAAATAAATCAGACTCTGTCCTCTGGGAAGGTTGAGATCACAATTTTAAGATTGTAGTTTTTTTTTTTTTCCTCTACAGCTCATGGCTTTTTCTATCACTTCTTAATTTAGGGATATGTATCAGAGCAATAAAACACTTAAAGGGACAGTATACCCTAAATTTCCTCCCCTTTAATTTGTTGCCAATTATACATTTTCACTGCTAGAGTGTATTACATTATTTACAAATATTTCCTTTTTTTTAATTTAGCATTTCAAATAGTTGATTTTACCTGTGGTATCTATACCTATACTGAATGTTTCTATACTTAAAGGGCCATGAAACCCAACATTTTTTATTTTGTGATTCTGATAGAGCATGCAATTTTCATTAACTTTCACATTTATTTCTATTATCTAATTTCTTTTGTTCTGTTTGTATACTTTGTTGAAAAGTATACCTAGGAAGGCTTAGACCCTAGATAATAGAAGTCATTTGGAAAGTTGTTTAAAATTGTATGATCTATCTGAATTATGAAAGAACAAATTGGGGGTTCAAATCGCTTTATGTATAGGCTAAAGAAAAGCTGTGTAAATATAGCCAGCAGGAAAAATTACACTGCCAGTAGGAGGTGGAAGAAACAAGCAATAAATGGCTTTGGCTTACAGACAGAGATAATATAAAGAAGCATAAGTGTGTCTGATTTCTCTGCAAGCTCAACTTATTTTGAAGGGATGTGGTTGCAATGAACAAAACCAACATTTTCAAATACAAAAATAAACATAAAGGACCAATTTATCATGCATTTTATACTCTGCATCTGGTATACAAAGTGATTGGAAACACATAAAGGTAAAACATGCTAAAGAAAAAAAACCTGAAGGGAGAGGTAGGAATTGGGCGCTGCACTACAGAAAAGGTGTGGAATGGAGGGTTGGGGTGCCCTATGTAACAATTACCAGGAGGGGTGAGGGGGGGAGAGCACTAAACTACAGAAAAACTAAAAAAAAGTAATATAAAAATCAAAAACACAATTAAAAATAGACAGCTGCCAGTACCAAAGTTGGCCACTATTAGTGGGAGGGTTAGAGAGTAATCTTGGAGGGATCACTACACTGCAGAAAAATATTAGTGGCCTTCTAATTGCCAAAAACCAATGTATTTCTGCTATTTCTGAACAAAGCTTTTACAATTATTTGTGTTATGACAGGTATGTAATGTATTTTCAATAATAAACCCAAAGTGTGATCGCATTTAGCGGTGAAATGGTGGCATTAAATATATCAATATGGGCCTAGATCAATACCTTGGGTTGTCTACTTAAAAAAAATATATAGTTTTGAAAGGTTAATAAAAACAAAAAAACAACAGGGCTGAGGAATCTGTTGGCGCTCTACAAATAAATGATAATAATACTAGAAACAAAATTATCATGTTTATATAAATGATAATAATAATAATATTTCTTTTACATTGGAGTGATAGCAAAAATGCTAAAAAATCTTCGGTATTTTGGGCACATTTCTCTCTGAAATTCCCTGTAACGAAGGGATTAAGAAATGCTGGGTAACCAAACTTCGCTCTCAGGAAGTTGTCTGCCTGTCATCGCTCATACAACTGCGCCCTCTATTCTTGTACAACCAATCATTTGTCACTTATCCTGATGAGATTTTGGTCTTTACTTTGCAGCTATTTTACTAGTGTTGCTTGTGCAAAACTAAAAAGTATGATGCGTCTGCACCTTCATACATGGAGCCCTTGGTATGTACATTATTTTGTAGACTTGTGAAGAAATTGTTTTGGACAAATATTTTTCCGAAAATTAGTTTTACAGAATATTCGGGGGAACATTTACATTAGTTTTCGTTAAAACAAATGTAAATGTTCCTTCGCTACAGGTGAAGTTCGCCTGCTGCTGTAAATGTACCTTTAGCGTGCTGGAGAGCCGAACTAATCATGACCCTACTTCACAGAGCCTTGTGCTAATAGAAGGTTTAGTGTGGTGGATCCCAGAGCATGCGCTTCAGGACCTTGTCATTTAGCACATGCTCTGTGATTAAGCTATTAGCACAGTACGGGGCTCTGTGAAGAAGTATCGCGGTTAGCGTGGCTCTCCAGTGTGCTACAGGTAAGTACATAACCTTTAAAGCTAATTTAAAGGAAAGTAATATTTACTAACAAATTTCGTATTTGTTCATTTTCTTTAAATTAGTGTATTTGTTTCAGTATTCGTTTCATGAAAACAAAATTAATATCTGTGTTTTCATCACCAATTTGCATTCATCATAATAAAACAAATCCACAAGCCTATTATTTTTTATGTTATATTCAAAATACTACTAGTCTATCTATGTGCCTAATAAAATGATTGCATTCATAGAGCGTTTACTGTTTGCCTGCATATATTTACTTGCTAAACATTAAATTAAAATATACTGTTAGATTTCTTTTGCCAAATTAAACATATTGTTTGTTTTATAATAAGGATATCCTGCGTGTGCCTTAGAATCATTTGCCAAGTAATAATCATAATGAAACAAAGTAAATAAAGAAAGAGAATAAATGTTTGCATTTAAAATGAAAAGGACAATAATTGTTTTATAGTGTGTACTGCAGTTAAGTGGTTTATTGCAAAATATTTCGATACAATAAAAATGGATTAAAGGATTTTAAAATTTTAAAATAATATTTGCATTTTTTACAGTCCAGAAACAAATCCCCTGGGTAGCCTTTTTCAGTTCAGTATGTTTATCTTATCATCTCAGCTGTGGTCAGTTAGGGAGAGATATAAATAAAATCCTGTACTTTGTAGCATATTGCAGGGTCACTGATTCTGGTTCCTGGAAGGTGCACTCAAGCACGTCTTAGCGGCAGTAAAAAAAAAAAATAAGAGAGCTGAATAACAGGCAAAGCATCAAAAGCAAATAATGAAAGTTCTTTATACAGTTTAAATACTATGGTCATGTTATGAGGAATTAAACTTTAATCTTAAAGAGACAGAGTACTATAAAATGTGTTTCCTCTTAATGAGCCCCAAATTACTTGTTATACCTATGCTGCGGAATATGCTGGTGCTTTACAAATAACTGATAATAACAATAATAATAATAATACTGCAGAATATTAAATTTATGGGAAATTGATCTTTCATGTTAATTTTTGTATTTACAATAGCTGATTTTGCTCAATTAAACCATCATCTGTGGTTCTCCAGGACATGCCCCATAACAATGGGCTAAGCCTACAGGTAAAGCAGACCTGATAATGTTATCTATATTAGGTATTTAAATGAATATAGCAGGGTTGAATGATCACAACCACTTATTTCAAATACAAAATATCTCTCTCCCTTCTACCTCCCACTGGGAAATTAATTAGTGTGATGGTCTCCTGTTTACAAAGCTTTTTCTACAGAGAAAAGTTTGTTACTCATATTTCAGTATAGGTGCGGGAAATTAACTATTTAAATGGAAAAATAAAGGTAAAAGTGATGTTCCATCTTTCTTGGGTAAGAAAGAGCAAGACATTTTACAAGACTTTTCAATTTTCATTTATTATAAAATATACTTAATTCTTTAAATATCCTTTTTTGAAAAACATACTTGGGTAATCTTGGGAGCAGAAATGCACTCCTGGGATCTAGCTTCTGATTGCTGGCTACACACATATGCCTCTTGTTGTTGGCTTAATAGATGTATTTAGCTAGCTCTCAGTAGTGCATTGCATCAATAGGGCTGACTTCAATTATGTGTTTAACCCCTGTTATGTGCAAGCAATAGCTCAATAATAAAATACTTTAACTCATAGAACATTTTATTTTTTGCACTTTTATGTATGTAAAAGTCACATATAAGTGCTCCGAATGAAAATTTGCTCTATGATTTTTTTTTTATCCACAAATTAAAATCAAGCATGACTTTTGGAAATGTTTAATGCATTAATATAAACCATACGTCCAGTATACGCCTCTGAAGACATTCCATTATCTGATTGTTTACTATCTGTCTTTTTTTTCTTAAACAGTATTTTAACATCTTCATAAGAACCCAGTAAAATGCCAGATATCCATCTGACACCCTATAAACAAAAATCTCTAGGAGTGTACTGTTGACACGAATGGTATCTCTACCAATAACTTGTTTTTTCGTGCTGCAAGCTGTCTTTGCAACTGTTACCTGGGCAAAAGCAACAGAAAAGGACAACAGCTGGTTTCAATTTTCCACATTTGCATTATCTCTTCAAGAAACAAGATCTTAAACATCAAGTTCTAAGACTGGAAAATTTCCATGGAAACTTCATTCTCTTTCATGCAGACTGTTCCATGGCTCTCAAAGTTTTCACATGTGCTTGCAATTTATTAAAACCACGTTTCATTGGTCTCTTTACCTCCTGAGACTATTTTCGGATATTTACACACCCACACTGGGCGATTTGCTAAGAGGCGCATAACCAAATATGAAGTGGAATATTTTTGTGTAGGTGTTTTGAGGCTTTGATTTAACTGTAAAATTTAGAAGCCATTTATTCATCTGTGATGCCCACTCACCTACCTACCATTGTTCTGGCTTACAAATGCCTCCGGATAGAGTTATGTTTACAAGACGTTTGTGTAAAATCATTTACCGAATTTCTGCTTGTAGAGTATCAAAGAACATCTGGTTCCACTGGCTGAGATTATGTGATCTACTGATGGGAATTTAGTAAGCAGCTTGTTTTGTTCATTGTCTGATTATATTTCATTGCTGATGTCAGGATAGTTGGGCCAGTTCGATGACAAAAAATGTCAACTTTCTTCCTTGCTAATGTCATCACAAATAAGTAAGTCCATCCTTAGTGAAGTGATATTGGAGATGCCTCTCGTTCTGTGAGAGGATCGGCTGCACTAGCTATTACGATCCTTGTAGTACTATTCAATCGCAGTAATGAAAGTTCTGCTCAAACAGCTCTTGTTACATACAGATATTGTTTTTACCAAGTAAATTGTCACACATACAGTCCAATCTTGTTTTCCAGATCGCCAGCACTTTGTGTCAATCTATAGGTCATGTTGGGTTGCCCTCACACAGTGCTCTGGCCAGTTTATTTTGGCGAAACGTATGTACCCTAGGTGTATAGTTTGTTCTGACTTTTGTGTATGAACACCTGATGCCTTTTGACCTGGTTTTGGATCAAGATTGTACATAAGCCTGAATACTTGTGTATGACCCTCATTGCTCCAGACTGATTAATAGTAGCAGCTACAATTTAAGTTTGCTGCATATATTCCTGAACATAACCTTCTAGATCTTCCACACTTTTTATTTTTTTTTGGAAACTGCTTTCATTTTACCCACTTGGTCCATGAATTCCTGTGGATGCCCTAACTTGTTCTACTGGATTGTATTTCTACAAAGCATCTACAGTTTAATTTTTCTCCTGCTTGAATGTTTATATATTACCCAGCCTCTCTTGCTCTAAGCAATCTGTAATAGATTGCAACTCCTATACAGAAACTCTTGTTGTAGCTACCTTGTTTTTTTTATTTACTGGACACTATATGAATGCTGATTCTCTTGTTACATAGTAGTTAACTTTCAAGATTAAACTCTCCAGCTAATGTACTTTCCATTGTTTGCTGTATCCACTGCAACAGTTATTGCTGTCACTACTTAACCAGTGGGTCCAATACCAAGACCATACAAGTGCATTTTTCTAATGTGGCAAGTACCATATTTTGTGTGGTTTATGCAATTCTCTTATAATTATGATGTCTTGGATTGGAGAGCCTCAACTTTTGAGATCTGACTTAGAGGGTAAGCATGGAATACCAGGCTTCTCAATATGGTCTAGAATAAAATGCTACATGCTATCAGATGTTTCAAGTGTCACCCAGGTGGTCAGGAAACCCCACAACTTGGTATATTGGCCATGCTTTCCAAAGCAAATTAGTGCTTTTGTTGTTTTTTTGTTTTTGTTTTTGTTTTTTATCTCCTCTCCATATATCCTTTCTGATTCTTGGTCCTTATATTTTATGTTCTTTGAAAATACATTTTGTGTTTATATCTTTTTCCTGCTAGACTCCAATGCACTTAGGTGATGGATAAATAGTAATTAAGTTAGATAGGCAGACATATAGACAGACAAGCAGACAGACATATACATAGACAAGCATATACATAGATAGACATACAGTCTGTAAAAGGGAGCAAATTCCTCTAGAAATAGCATAATCGTAACCCTCAAACATGTCCTTAGTGTTACATATACTAATCATGAGATTATAATACATTATGTGTGTTACTGATGAGTTTATAAAACCATGTAAGGGCTTAAACTATAGATAAACACACATACACAAATACATGCACACACTGACCCATGGCTCCCGGGATTTCTCCAGACTTGACCTACATCATATAGGAGAACGATGGCCCTCAAACTCAAGCCAAAACCACAAGTAATAATGGGCCATCCAAACATAATAACTGAGTCTATCTTCATTGTCCATTTGATCAGAAAAGTGGATTAATCAATTATTGTTTTAAGGGTTAAATATAATTTGTATAACATCCCAACAATAATAAAAAATAACAACATTAAAATATACCAATAAAAGAGAGTAGAATTATAAGGGGGGAAGTCTATATATTGGGGTATATTCAAATCTATTATAAAAGCTTATAAAATGATATTTGTACAAAAGGTCCCAGGCTATAATGGTGAATTTGATACATTGATACACTTTTCTAAATAGTAGAACTTAAACCTTATTGATTGTCTCTAGAGACTCATAGAGGAGGTTTGAGTAACTGTTGCCCTCATCTCATCAAGATTTAAAAAGAAACAAACTGTCTACATATGATTACAAACTGAATACGTTTCTCCTTTTTATGAATCCCACAAATGGTGGTTTAGCAGAATTCTTAGGTTAGTTAAAGAAGAAAATACAACATTATATGCAGTGAAGATAAGCTGTAAAACTGTGCCCTTTAAATCTCTTGCCAAAAGAAGCAGAATTAACACAAGAACAAGCCACAATCTGTGGCTATGAAATATGCTGTTTCCAGCAGGGGGGTTATGTAGGTTAGGATAGTTAAAGGGACAGTCAGGTCAAAATTAGACTTTCATGATTAAGATAGAGAACACAATTTTAAACAACTTTCCAATTCACTTCCATTATCTAAACGTGCACTATATTTTTATGCACAGCTACTGAGCATGTGCAAGATTCACAGTATATACGTATAAGCATTTTGTGATTGGTTGATGGATTAGGAAGGTAAATGTAACTGTCTTTGACACTTGTCAGAAAAAAATCTACTACTTATTTGACATTCAAACTAACTGCTTTTGCATTTTCTCTTTATTATGCATTTATTTATTATGATCTTCTACTGTGTTTAGTGGTCCTTTAAATGGATAAAAAAAAATAAAAAAATAAAAAGCTCTGTGTTAGATAATTTTATTATTGCACTATTGCTTCCACATAACTGTGTTTTAACCCTTGTAATGGGGTTAAACACATTATTAAAATTAGCTCCAGAGCTACACTGCACTACTGGGACCTAGCCAAACATAGCTGGATAGCCAATCACAAGAAGCATATATGTGTAGCCACCAATCACCATCTAGTTCCAAGAAGTGTTTTACGACCAAGAAAGCAAAGTAAATTTGATAATAGAGAAAATAAAGTTTATTAAAAACATATACTCTATCTGGATCATGAAAGTTTAAAGCAACATAGAACCCAAATTTTTTATTTCATGATTCAGAGAGAACATACAATTATAAAAATGTTTCCAAATTACTTATATTATCAAATGTGCTTTGTTCTCATGTTATTCTTTGTTGAGGAGATATATAGATTGGCAGTGTCCACATGCCTGAAGCCCTACATGACAGGAAATAGTGCTGCCATCTAGTGCTCTTGTTAATGTATAACAATGTTGCAAACCTTCTGCCAAATAGTGATGCAGACACGTGCACTCTCCTGAGCTTAATTTACTGCTTTTCAAGATAGGATAACAAGAAAACAAAGACAATTTGATCATATAAATAAACTAGAAAATTGTTTAAAATTGTATGTTATATCTGAATCATGAAAGAAACATTTTGGAATTTATGTCTCTTTAATTTTAAAGGGACATGAAAGCCAATTTTTTTTTTTCTTTCGTGATTTAGAAAGAGCATGTCATTTTAAACAACTTTACTTCTATTATCTAATTTGCTTCATTCTCTTGATATCACTTGCTGAAAAGCATATCTAGATATGCTCAGTAGCTGCTGATTGGTTGCTGCACCTAGAGGCCTTGTGTGATTGGCTCACACATGTGCATTGCAATTTCTTCAACAAAGGATATCTAAAGAATTGAGCAAATTAGATAATAGAAGTAAATTGGAAAGTTGTTTAAAATTGCATGCCCTATCTGAATCATGAAAGTTTAATTTTGACTAGACTGTCCCTTTAACTTTCAAAGTCTTTTAAAACAAAATAAAATGGAAAAAAAAAAAGATTGTAATGCACAACTATTACATTTATCTGGCATGAATGTGCCGGTTACAGACCAATACAATGTAAGTCATCATAAACATTTACCAAGTATCATTTTTTAGCCAAACACCCTAAATATTTTAAATATGTCATGTTAACAATTGAACAAAGCAGCCTAGCTGCAGTGTATACTGCCTGCGTGTAACCCGAGAAGTGCAGATCTTCAGTAACATTCCATTTTTAATCATGACTTTTCTCATATTATGGACATATGGCTCCTCTATGTCTCATCAGATCAGGAACTGAAGACGAACAAAATTCCGGGATATTGGGGCTATATGTCATGGTAAATCTGTTGCGCTAACTGTAAGTGGGACAAAGACAGCTGGGGAAAGATTGTCTCAACTACTAGAATTGGGTTCTTATTCGGGCAAAAAAGATTTCAGTACTTTTTGTTTTTTGAGCACATCAAAAAGTATTCAATCTGGATACATTAAAGGGACAGTCTAGTCAAAAATAAACTTTCATGATTCAGATAGGGCATGTCATTTTAAACAACTTCCCTATATACTTTGATCATCAATTTTGCTTTGTTCTTCTTATATTCTTAGCTGAAAGCTAAACCTAGGAGGCTCATATGCACATTTCTTAGCCCTTGAAGGCTGCCTCTTATTTGAATGCATCTCAACATTGTTCACAGCTAGAGGGCGTTAGTTCGTGTGTGCCATATAGATAACATTGTGCTCACGCATGTGGAGTTGCCTATAAGTCTGTCAAATAAACTGAAATAAGGGGGCAGTCTGCAGAGGTTTAGATACAAGGTAACAACAGAGGTAAAAATTACATTAATATAACTGTGCTGGTTATGCAAAACTGGGAATGGGTTATAAAGGGATTATCTATCTTTTTAAACAATAAAAATGCTGGTGTAGACTGTCCCTTTATACATATATCCCTTTTTACTGATTTGTCACAGTGTGCCCTACAGCCATTGTCCATGTTAAGGTGACATTTCACAATGTACATCCTGCAAGTACTCCAAGTAGCAAAAAAAAAAAAAAAAAAAAAAAAGATTTGTTCCAGCCACCAATAGTTAAAAAACCTTTATTTCTTCATATGGGGTCTTTTGACAAACATACAACGTTTCAGACCTGCTATAGGTCCTTAGTCATGTATATACATGACTAAGGACCTATAGCAGGTCTGAAATGTTGTATGTTTGTCAAAAGACCCCATATGAAGAAATAAAGGTTTTTTAACTATTGGTGGCTGGAACAAATCTTTTTTTTTTTTTTTTTTTTTTTTGCTACCTGCAACATGCTAGACAGTTTGATCAGTGCAGGAACTCATTTATATGTGCTCCTACCTGAAAGAGGCTATTCAAGGGTTTTGTCCCAAAACTGCAAAACAATGCACATTTTGCTAACAAAATTATAGTTTTAAAAATGTCATTAAAATGTCTTGCAAGCAGATCTTTGCAAAGCAATATTTTAAGTGACAGTAACTGTTACTGATATTTATACATAATGGTGTAATATATGCCCAGTTAAAGTTAATTATGGGGAAGTTACCCCCCCTCCCCAAATATTGGTCACCAATACTTCTGCCATTCTTCCAAAATAGCCTGCCCAAGGCTGCCCCCATCTGTAAAGTAACTTTTTTTCTGAGGATGCATCATAGTAAAGTAACTTTTTTCTGAGGATGCATCATAGAGTGGTACTTTCAATAAGCCAAGTTATATTTGTGACACTTCTTATCTATCAATTTACCCGTCAAAATCAGTGAATTTAATGGGTTGATATAGCCTATATATGGGTGGGTGCGTGTACTGCCGATATATTTGGATAGATAGCTAGACAGACAGACAAAAATACAAATAGAAATACTGTACCGCAAGAGATGGATTTCGACACACAAATACACACACACACCACATACACATGAAAATGACCATATAATGTACTTCTAATCCAATGAGTAGTAAAGCGGTTGGTAAGATTTAAGTCTTGGAAGTGTTCATCTTCCCCCATATGGGCCTTGTATACAAAGCACAGAGTTTAAATTCCAAGCCACCTCTTGGGAGGTCTTCAACTAAAATAATGTTCCATTTCTATGTTGTGTCAGAGACCTTCACTGAGAGCTATAAAATGTCCAGGACACGCACTATATTGTGCTAATCTCATAATAAATAACTGTGTGCTACATATAGTTGATACATTAATATAAAATGTATTTAAATAGTCTCACTTTGGAAAATCATCATTTTGGGTACTTAAAGAATATATATATATTATTATAAAAAAAAATTAATTACCAAATTTCCCTGATTAATTTGATCAAGAAATACAGCAAAATACAGGTTGCACTCCTGTTATGGGGTGAAAATTAAATGAAAATATGGTTTTGGTTGGGTTAATGAGTTTTTATAGATATGTAACAGTGCTCATTTATACTGTTTTGTTGTGGGAAAAGTCAAAGTATATACAAATGTAACAGGGTAAAAGCTGGGAACTAGGATTTGGTTACAAAAATAGTCTTGTATAAAAGCAAATACATCTATAATTAATAACATCTGCACAAATAGAACTCAGAGCACACAGAACAGCATAAAACAAAGGCAGACCTTAAAAAAAGCATTTAATTTACAAGTAAAATCTTAGGGACTGTGGTGAGTACTTTCTCCAACAGATGTTGCACAGTTGTTTAATTCATAAAACTGATGTTGTGCTGAATGGCAGTGGGTGACAAATAGATTTTGGGATCAGATCTAAATTTTCACAGAAGATGGTAAAAAAATATATTATTTTTTTAACTTTTTTGTTACTCTGATATTTTGCCAAAATGTTTTTGTATTGCTTTAATCCTTTTTCCCCTTTTCATTATTATGTGTTTATTTATTGTAAAGCCATTTTCCCTTCTCTTGCTGTAGGTATGTAACGGTAATGTATGTATGTATAATATGATATGTAGGTAGTGATATTTAGACATGCATATGCATGTATCTCTATGTTAAAGGGACAGTAAAGTCATAATTAGACATTCATGATTTAGACAGAGCATACAATTTTAAACAACTTTCCAATTTACTTCAATTATTTAATTTGCTTCCTTCTCTTGTTATCCTTTGCTCAAAGATTTATCTAGGTAAGCTCATGAGCAGAAAATAACCTAGGTTCTAAGTAACAAAAACTACAGAGATTTTTGAGTGCCAATATTTTTCAAGCACGTTTTTTGCCCATAAGCCCCGCCCACAACGCATTCTGTCATGGTTACGTGACTTTGTCAGGGTATTTATCGGCACTTAATTGTTACTATTTGTCACATTTAGTTACTAATGGGATACTTACATTGATTGTATTAGTTTAGGATCTGGAACTCTTATCCTAAACTGACCTTGTAATCCCTGGGAAATATCGGCACCCACTATAGTGAATATATAGTTACTGAAAGAGTCTCTATGGATGGATGGTGGATGTTTAGTAGACACATATGAACGGAACTGACCTCATAATCTAGTGAGTGGGTGCTTGAAAAATATCGGCACCTATATAATTATGAATACATGGTTATGAGATGAGTCCGTATGCATGAATTGTGGATGTTTAATACATGCAAACGACCCCTTGATACATTGATATATATGTAAACGGAGAGCAGTACCATATTTTCAGGAATTGTTTATGTGGTGGTCGGACCAAGACCTGTAGTTACTGACCGATGTAAAATTGGGTGATATATACCCCTTGGAGTCAAGAAATTACCATTACCATCCTAATATAGGTGGGCTATAATATAAAATAGTTACTATTCAATGAATGTCTGAAAGATATCGATATTCATTATTTGAAAGAATAAAGAGTAACTTCATATATTTATAGTAAACGTGAACTCAGGTATATTCATCGGTAGCAGAAAACAGTTTTAATATGTTCCCCTGTTTATATTACTCCTGTATTTCTGACTAGCGATGTTGCAAAAGGGTATTATTGATACTTAACCCTTTGATCAGATATCAGAACGGAATTTTATGTACTCACCTTTTTTCCTTTTTTTTTTTAGGAATTTTAATATGGTTATTAATAAAGTTTGATTTTAGAATGTGTATTTCTTTAAATTCTCCACAACCTACATATTGTTTATATAATACTGTGCACAATTCAGCATAGTGGAGGCAATTGTCCCTGAATTTTGTTATTAATTCTTTATATTATTTGAAATATAGGGCTGAAATAAAGCTACTAGTGTTTTCAAGATATATCTAAGTGTATTAATAATGGTTTTGCACAAAAAGTTGTCATTTTCTTACTCCTCCTCCTTCCTAATCTTTTTTTTCTCACAGTTGCATGTGTCAACCAATGAAATCAGTTGCCATATGACTTGCTATTTCCAGTGCAGTCTTATATATTGATGCAACACGCATGCACACTAACTACACATATTGTTTAACTGCGCTTTGAGTAATACGTGTAAAGTAGGTGGGACCGCTCTACACATCACTACATTGAAGTAAGCTGTGGATTAGGGGGTGGATGGACGGATAATGATTGACAGTTTAGAAAAAATAACTTTTTAAAAAATATAGGTCTTTTTAACAAAAAATAATACTGTCTTTTTGTTTGTTATGTTCCAATGTAGTGATTCATATAGTTTATTACTAGCATCATTTACCATCACTTTATAATATGTCTTGAGATTGAGATAATCAAAACCTACGCCTAAGGAACTTAAAATACTAATTGTGTTGCTATAAAAAATGTTACTTAAAGTGAAGGTCAATTTCGATGAATTAGTGCCCGGTTTTTAAAAAACCTAATAAAAACAAGGGCATTTTAATTCATCAAAATTAACATTTCACAAGTTTTCTTCAAAAACTTACCTTTTAATCCTGAAAGCCGCTGCAGCGCTTCCTCCGCCCATCGCAAGCCCTCTTCACGGGTCCAAACTGACGAATCGCGGGTCCAAAATTGCCTTAGGCCATGATTCCCCTAGGGGGGAGCCGTAAATGGATTCGTCATTTCTGACGTAAGCAGAGGCTTCCGACGGCCAGGGAAA
Organism: Bombina bombina; assembly: GCF_027579735.1. Taxonomy (NCBI): domain Eukaryota; kingdom Metazoa; phylum Chordata; class Amphibia; order Anura; family Bombinatoridae; genus Bombina; species Bombina bombina. Next base: position 299,143,347 of record NC_069505.1, on the reverse strand, counting down.
TCGCTAGAGCGGCTGTCAGGATTAAAAGGTACGTTTTTGAAGAAAACAAGTGAAATGTCAATTTTGATGAATTAAAGTGCTCTTGTTTTTAATAGGATTATTAAAAACCGGGCACTAATTTATCAAAATTGACCTTCACGTTAAGGTAACAAAAGGGTTCACCTGATATATAAATGTAAACTAAAACCTGACAAGCGGACTCATGTACAGGGGCCCCTGTAGACCTGCCAGGAACTTGTCAAATCTCTAATTACTCCAAAAGTGACATATAGGGCATTACGTCACCGTCACTGGGCTAGAAATAACTTTTACATGTTTATCCTGGTGTAACGCTGTATTTCCAGGGAGCACTCGTATCACAATGTCTCTTTTCATAGTTTGTAAAAACGTTGAGCTGGTCTCATTAGTAAAAATGAGGACTTCACAATAGCATCTCCTAAAAGACTTTAAATCAACTGAACTCACCACCCGGCCTAATGGAAACTCAGGGGAACTCACATATCCTGTTTCTCCTTGTAAAGCGTAACATCGGACTGGCAAACTGAAATGGTAATGACATCAATGGCTTTCTTTGTTAACCCATTAACTGCCAAGGAGCCTTGCAATCCTATGCACCGCTGACCTCATTGCCAACCAGTAGGTTAATCCTGGACATTGTGTGGATAAAAATAGACTTTTTTTTTTAAATGGACATTAAACCTCAAATTTATCTTTCATGATTCAGATAGAGCATCATTTTTAAACAACTTTCCAATTTACTTATTTGATCAATTTTGCTTTATTTTCTTGTTATCCTTTGTTGAAGGAGCAGCAATTCACTACTGGGAGCTAGTTGAACACATCAGTAAGCCAATGACAAGATGCAACCAATGAGCAGCTAACTCTCAGCTACTGAGCCTACCTAAGTATTCTTTTCAACAAGAGATACCAAGAGAACAAAACAAAATTAGATAATAGAAGTAAATTAGAAAGTTGTTTAAAATGATATTCTCTATCTAAATCATGAATGAAAAATATGGGGTTTCATGTCCCTTTAAATTCTGTTTCATGTGGGTGATCAAGAAGAAGGTGGGATAAAATAAGTTTGATATTCTTAAAAGATAAAATCCAGAAAATAAGTACTTAAAGTAAAGGTCAATTTCAATGAATTAGTGCCCGGTTTTTTAATAATCCTATTAAAAACAAGGGCATTAAAATTCATCAAATTTGACATTTCACTCGTTTTCTTCAAAAACTTACCTTTTAATCCTGACAGCCGCTCCAACGATCCACCCGGCCTTCGGATGCCTCTTCATACGTCAGAAATGACGAGTCCGGCTTCCTCCAATCATGGCTCCCCCTAGGGGAATTATGGCCTGAGGCAACGCTGTGATTGGAGGAAGCCGTATTTGTCATTTTGGACCTGCAAAGAGGGCTTGCGACGGGGTAAGCGCTGCACCGGCTGTCAGGATTAAAAGGTACGTTTTTGAAGAAAACAAGTGAAATGTCAATTTTAATTAATTAAGGTGCCCTTGTTTTTAATAGGATTATTAAAAACCTGGTACTAATTCATCGAAATTGACCTTCACTTTAAAGGGACAATATTGTCAAAATTACATTTAAATGGATTAGACAGAGCATAACATTTAACTACTTTACAGTTTACTTCTAATTTCAATTTACTTTGTTCTTTTGGTTTCCTTTGTTAAAAAGTAACCATAGGTAAATTCTGCAGCGTGCATGGGTTTTTAGGCATCTGTCAGCAGTGTTTGCAAAAATGGTTACAGCAATGTTATACATAGTTACAAACACTGCTGCCATAGAAAGTGCTGAAGAGAGGGCCCTGGTGTAAAAAATGTTTTGGAACCCCCAAAGGTAATTTAGAACTAAGCAATAATATTTAATATACATACTGTATCATGATTTTGAGGATACATAGATCTGCTAACTTGCTCTAATAAAAGGCACCCTGCATTAGGATTGTTCACATTAATCTGCACAAGGATCTCTGATCAAGCCAAAATCTTAGTTTATACACAGGTTCTTACCCCAGGCATATGACATGAAAAAAAGCTAATACTTTTTATGCTGGCGGTGCTTGGGCTTTTTTCCACACATTCTGCACATGCCTATGTACATATAGGCTTCTATAGGCCCCCAGTGCTTGGGTTTGCTGCAATTCCTTTTCAACGGTCAAACTTCACTGATTAGTTGTCTTATTTGGAGAAACCAATCCCGACTTGTGATGGAAGTAGATACTGCTAGCAACTGTCACTTGTGAGTAAAGCTTGAGCGCAACACCTAAACTTGTAATATCAATCTGCACAGTAATCCTAGTGCGGTCCAGCAATATTGATAGAGCATCTTCACTTGTAATCTAGGTCATAGTATGTAAAAACAATGGTACAATGTCATAAAATACATACAAACATGGATACGTGCATAAAGTTGAAGATCCACTAACGTAGTTAGTCAACTCTGGACAGACTATGTAACAAACACAATGGGGCGCATTTATCAAGCTCCAAATGGAGCTTGTGGGCCCGTGTTTCTGGCGAGTCTTCAGACTCGCCAGTAACAGCAGTTATGTAGCAGCGGTCTAAAGACCGCTGCTCCATAACTCTGTCCGCCTGCTCTGAGCAGGCGGACAGGAATCGCCGGAATTCAACCCGATCGAGTACGATCGGGTTGATTGACACCTCCCTGCTGGTGGCCCGTTGGCCGCAAGTCTGTAGGGGGTGGCGTTGCACCAGCAGCTCTTCTGAGCTGCTGGTGCAATGCTGAATACGGAGAGAGTATTGCTCTCCGCATTCAGCATGGTCTTGCGGACCTGATCCGCACTGTTGGATCAGGTCCGCAAGACCATTAATAAATAGGCCCCAATGTGTTTTGGGGTTCCACCTCTTCATCATCCTCTATTACAGGGTTCTTCAAACCATGGGTCGGGACCCATTACTGGGTTTCAACACCATGTTTACTGGGTCGGGCACTTGTTCGTTTATTATAGCAGAGTGTGTGTGTGTTATAGGAGAGTATGTGTGAGTTACATAAGAGTTTGTGTGTGTTTTGTATACGTTTGTGTGTGTTATAGGAGAGTGTGTGTGTGTGTGGTGTGTGTGTTGTATAAGAGAGTGTGTGTTGTATGAGAGTGTTTGGTGTTTGTTTATGTGTTGTATGGGTTTGTGTATGTGTATTGTAGGAGAGTGTGTGTGGTATATGAGAGTTTGGTGTGTGTGTTATATAAGAGTTTGTCTGGAGTGTGTGTGTTATATGTGAGTGTGTGTGTGTTGTATAATAGTATTTGGTGTGTGTGTATGTTTTGTTTGATAGATTGTGTGTTGTGTGTTGTTTGAGTTTATGTGTATGTGATGTGTGTGTTTTATGAGAGTGTGTGTTATTACCATTTACAACACTTTTAAGTTTGACTTACAATAATGAATAAAGTACGCACATATTTTTTAACCACTTTGCCAAAAATGTAAGCTATCTTGTATATTACTTCAGAAATTTTCAGGCCCAGCATAAAAATAGGGTCACAAAGGTATGTGGTATCATGGCACTAGATCTTCGGGGGGAAAAAGTTTGAATAACCCTGGTCTATTACATGCGCAATGGAGGGTATAATTTATAGTTTACACGCATATTTGATATTTTGAGTCATATTAGTAATTGCTACAATATTTTACAAATAAATCAACAAAAAATATTTTGACTATGAGGAATCTAAGTGGTTCCTAATGCTATGCAGAGAAATTGGATTCTGCTTGCTGGCAATCTGACATTCTCTATAGCATTATGCAGATGAGAACCAGTAATTATAGTTAGTGCCACAATGTATATATCTTTAAAGGAAAGAGCACTTACTATGTACTTATCTCAAGTAACCAAGAAGGTGGAGGTGCAGTTGAGTATGATCTTTCCCAGCATGCCTCATGTTATCTCTGGCCATCATTTCATATCATAGCTCTGCGCCTCATGTCGCGCTTATTTACACAACTGTTCATTTAATCTGTGCCTTCAGTTCTAAGCAATATCCATGTCATGTTTATTTTTCCAAAGCAGAATTTTGGCAAGCTCTTGTCGAAATTGGCAGAAGCCACATTTATGGGCTGAACCGGCCAGGGTTGTCTTTATATTGAAGTCTCGCCGCATGAGAGCTCCTTTTCAGGAGTGTGCTGATTTTTTTGTGGAGTTTGGTCAGAAAAATATGAAAAGTGTTTCTGCCCTGACTGGCACAGCTGTATTAGACACTGGTAAAGTCTTCCATTTTAAATGTAGAACAGGGTTGTCTTTATGCTTTAAGGAGACCAGAGGCCAACAATGTGACTTTTTTATTGCTTGTGGCAGTGAAAAGGTTCAGTTTATTCACTGGGCATAGAGGTGATTTAAACTTTAGGCTGTAAGATATTTAAAGGGACAGTCAACACCAAATTTGTTATTGTTTAAAAAGATAAATTGATAAAAAGCTAAAAATGCATGTTAATAAATAATTAATAAATAGCCATGTGATCAAGGGGCTGTCAAAAGAGGCTTAGATACAAGGTAATCACAGAGGTTAAAAGTATATTAATATAACTGTGCTGGTTATGCAAAATTGGGGAATGAGTAATAAAGGGATTATCTATCATTTTAAGCGATACCATTTTTGGACTTGACTGTCCCTTTAAAGGGACCTAAAATATAAAAAGTAAATGCTGTAATATGTTAGAGGATATTATTATTGCTCTATTGTTTGCTTGTAACATTGTGTTTAACCCCTGATGAGGTGCAAAAATATCCTATATCAATCAGTACAGATTTCGTAGAGAAAAGCATTCAGTAAACAGTCTGCAATGCTTTTAAAATATTGCAGAAAAAAATAGGATTCCCTGTTCTTTTAAAGGGCCTTTAGAGTGGAAAAATGACATGCGCTAATTCATTAGATGATGTCATTTTAACACTAGCAACCCTGCAATAATGTGTATTTAACCCTTTTGCTGAGTACCACTCAGGAACCGCAGAGAATAGCTGGTCCTGAATGGAAATTGCTGGTCACCTAATCAGCAGTGTTAGTGTTTTAAAGATGTTATTGTTCCATTAAATGGCACTATAAGGCTTATATGTAGGGTGACCATATTGCCACTTTAAAAAAGGACACATATGAAAAATACATATGTCAGGACTTTTTTCAGGGCTGTTTAAAGAAATGTTCTGTATAAGAATCCTGACATATGTATTTTTCTTATGTGTCTCTTTTTAAAGCGGCAATATGGTCACCCTACTTATATGGGAATCAGAAAAATATTGTGACTATATACAGCTAAGGGAAACAAATACATTTAGATATATTGTATTGGTCAGGGATCAAGTCTTACAAAAAAAAGTGTGGGAACTCACCACGACTTCCCCCCGCTCAAAATTATTGTTTCATAAATACGCACACACATTGTATTTATATGTATAAAATCTATACACTTTGGGTAATTAAAGCAAAATTAATTACAATGAAGGTGGGGGAAATGGTTGCCTTTGGGCCTGATAATCCTCTGTCACAGAGTCTTACCCACTTAAGGTACAATAGTCCTATTTCTGCTGAGGGGAGCTAAATTACCCTAGAACAAGCCACACAGAAATGGAAGCACCATTTGTTCCACACAGTGTGGGGTGATCACACAGCAGGACTACAGTCTTGCATTTAATGTTTTGTAGGAAGTGTTACTGCCCTTTACTAGAGGATCTCACTATCCCTCTTACCAGACTGTGCTCCAGTTCCTCCCACCAGCAGCAGCAGCAGTGTTTACTGAGGCTTTTCTGTTCACTGTCCAGAGGGAACTTAGTTCTACCTGCAAAAATAGTGCAGGAACTCCGTTCCCATGCGTTCTCGCTCGACTTGACCCCTGGTATTAGTCCTGTAGACTTGCATGAGAGGATCACATTTAATCTATTTGGCTAACCTTCCCCATTACATCTAACATAAAGCTGTTAATATTCACTAAAGGAAGTTCAAAAGTATAGCTTATCTGTGCTACAAGCAACATCAAATAACCAAATACAGACCAGGTCTGATTGCAGCTTTAAGCACAGCTGTGAGTTTGCAGTTAACCTTGTACCACTGTTCTGTAACTACAAGATATCATTTTACATTGGATGAAGCACTTGCAATATCTGAAGATCTTTCTTCACTTTCTAATGTATTCTCTGATCTATCCACATATAAATGCTTTTGATGTTATATAAAAATATACACATTTTGATCATTTGTAGCATATTATATTTAAACTGAAACCCCCCCCAAATATAACAAGATTACATTTCTTAGTATTTTATTTATTTTCCTTAAAGGGACAGTGTACTAAGATTTTGTCTTCCCAATGGGTTCCTAATGACTGCTGTATTCAATTGTTTAGAAATAGCTCCTTTCATTACAGAAGAACTGGTTATAGAAAAGCTAAATAAACAAGAGGGTTTAGAATAATTTACACTCCAGTGGGGGGTAGGACAGAGAGGTACTAAAAGGTTCATCTAAGTATTGTACTATAGAGAGTGTTGTCTATACAGAGGGATGATTATGAGGTCTGCACTCCCAAGTAAGCTCAGCCCATTTCACTGGGTTGCGGTTGCACTTAGCAGAACTAAGACAAACATAAAGGAGCTATTTACCATACATTTTATAACCTGCAGCTAGTATAACAAGTCATTGTAAACACATGGAGGGGGAACAATTTCAGAGTAGACCACTCCTTTTATCAATTAAACTGATTATTGTAAGTTAAACTCTTTTTGTCCTGTGCACACTATAAAACTTTAATTTAGAGTTGGTGTGCCATGATTTAGAGCAGCGGTTAGCAACCTTGGCACCCCAGATGTTTTGGAACTCCATTCCCCATGATACTCAGCCAGCCTTAAGAGTATCTGGGCATCATGGTTGCTGACCCCTGCTTTAGATAATGAAAACTGCTTGATCTATGAGAAGACGCAGTATTCTAAAGGTAAATGCACTGATCAGATGTACATATGAAGATAGCAAAAGTTATCACTAAATATTACAGATGTGCATTGGTTTTGTCACAAATACACATTTAACAACATAAAAATCCGAATGAATGCACCCAAGAAAATGAAAGAAAACAAAAAATTACTGACACAAATCATCAGTATTCATTGGTTTCCTTTAATTTTTTAAGGGGTTAACCTGCTCCTCTTCTGCCAGAGCCCGGCTGCGCTAACACGAGGCTTATCGCGCCCGGCTCCCAGGACCTGCACTAAAGATACAGAGAGCACTAAGGTAATTATTGTTACTATTGTAGCTACAATTGTCTGCGCGCAGACAGGGGGCGGTGTTGCACAAGAGCACAAAATAGCTGCCGGAATTCAGCCCGCCAGAGGCGAGCTGCGGCGTGTCCGCCATCGCTTGATTAATCGAGCCCTTTGTGTTTTATTTAATGTGTTACTTTAAAGCTATTTAGAATTCTCATACCCTTTTTGTAGCAATAATTAGAAAGCAAAAATTAGATAGATCTTCAGGCTCCATCTGCATTAGGATTATACACATTCTGTATATATGGGATATACCCCCCAGCACTTGGGCCCTGGTGCCACCATACTTGCTGTACCAATGGTAGTTCCACCCCTGGATGAGACCTGTGATCTCCTGATTTTAAATGTGAAGCATTCTGGAAGATCAGACAGGCACATACATCACTCATCTCTGATCTATAAGGAGACTGAGTGAATAAGGGAGGCTCTGAATCTTCAAAGGAGGAAGAAGTCAGGATTTTGTAAAGGGAGAGACAATGAGCACATAAACACACAGACCAGTACAGTAACAATTCAAGGAGAAACAGGACTGACGAGAGGTCAATATATGGGTGGAATAGCAAGTGTTCAATAGGAGGAGAAATGAATAATTACACAGAAAAAGTATCAAATGTACACATTCTAATGTACAAAGCTCCATAGAATACCAGCATTATTTCCTAACCATCATGCAAAAGAGAAATAAGCAGCTTTGATGAATATGAAGTGTCCCAGACAGTTTTATAAAAGAAGTCCATACTAGTCACATGCTAAAAAATACCAGGAGTCATCAAGGTAACTTGTCTGCAGAAAAAAAACTATTGTGTCTGTATTACATTTCTCTGATAATCCCAAGGGAAGACTGCAGTGTTTTACAGCAGACACAGCACTGACATTACTGGAATTGTTTATTTCAGGCTTAGATACTGTCACAGCACAGGGACAATTGTATTAAAGAATTATACACAACTGTTTCTACAATGTTCACCCAGGAATCCAAAATCTCTGTTTATCTCTACTCTAATCCACAATATTAGGGGTGTTCTACACAGCCCACTAAATTCTCAAGATCTTCACCAAAATGATCACAATTTCTCCTTGGTATTTCACCCCATAATCCTAAATTGTCACCATCATCTTCACCATTATTTATTGGTATTAAATACTAAGCCACTCACAAAATATTTTCCTTGAGTCCCTCAACTTCTACGTCTTACTACAGGTATTCTTGCTAGGATTTCACTAAATTCCTTAGCCTGGGTCACCAAATCTCTGTCTAAACTTTCTCCCTGGTATTTCACCAAAATGAATTCCAAAAATTCTTAAATCTCTATGCAGGATTGATTTGTACATTCACTCAATGAAGTCCCTTACAATGCCACACCAAGATCCTATAATCTTCACCCAGCATCCCACAACCTCTCACCAATATTTCACCCTAAGATCCTAAACTTCTCTACCCAGGATCCTACAGTCACTCCCTGGCATTTCACCCAACCTAACCCCAAGATTCTAAATTGTCTACCCAGCATTTCACAGTTTCAAAGTGAAATTCCCCAAATTCCCCCCCTAAGAATCCATAACCTCTACCCAAAAAAGCTTATGTTGTTGCTGTTATTGTTGTCTTAGGTATTTTTTTCATTTTACAACAAAGAAACCTTACAAAACTTCGATAATACAAGCTTAGTGGTAACAGGATAGCAGAAAATGCGTCTGTGGTTGAAGAAATAAAAACGGCCTTATGCCCCTAACAGCAGAGTGATTAAATAGACCATAATGATGGTTTTCTGGAGGATAGAAGAATGAACAATAAAATTTGTTTTCTCCCCACTAAACCCAGACTAAGTGAAGCTATTTCCTTAGCAAGACGCAGAACAGACTCAGTCCATTGTACAAGCCCAGGAATGCAGCTAACCACACGCAGCTAAGTGAGCCTTGATTTTACTTATCACTAATGGATTATAACACTTGAGTGCAAAATCCATTTAAAACGGCACATGGCATAATCCAACATACAGCAGCAACATGAAAATATTATGTTACTGCTGTCTTCTGCTGAAACTGACAATTTATTATTTTGTAGTAAAATTGAAAAGCGTTATGGTGGTTTTATATGAAAAGTTTAAAGGGACAGTCTACTACAGAATTTTTATTGTTTAAAAAGATAGATAATCCATTTGTTACCCATTCCACAGTTTTGCATAATCAACATGGTTATATTAATATACTTTTTACCTCTAAGCCTCTGCAGACTTATTTCTTCAGTTATTTCAACAGACTTGCATTTTAGCCAATCAGTGCCCTCTCATAAGTAACTCCACTGGAGTGAGCACAATGTTATCTATATGTATAAATCTAGATATATCTATGTCTAGCTGTGAAAAACTGTCAAATGCACTGATATAAGAGGCGGCCTTCAAGGGCTTAGAATCTAGCATATGAGCCTACCTAGGTTTAACTTTAAACTAAGAATACCAAGAAAACAAAGTAAATTTGATAATAAAAGTAAAAGAGAAAGCTGTTTCACATGCCCTATCTGAATCATGAAAGTTTAATTTTCACTAGACTGTACCTTTAAGGTAAATACAATAACATTACAACATGCTAAACAAGGGACAATTAGATAGAGCATGCAATTTTATGACACTTTTAAATTCACTTATATTATTAAAATTAGATTGTTCTCTTGATATCCTGTGCTAAAGCATACCTAGGTAGGTTCAGAGTCATCAATGCACTACTGGGAGCTAGCTGGTAATTGGTGGCTACACATATATGTCTCTTGCCATTGGCTCAACAGATGTGTTTACCTTGGTCCCAGTAGTGCATTTCTGCTCTATAGCTTTCTTTAACTATGTGTTTAACTCATAGTTATATGCAAGCTAGCTCCAAGTAGTAACTGGAGCTTACTTTATGTGTTTATTCCCTTTCCAGTTGTTAAATATATAGTTATATACAAGAAATAGAGTAGTAATACAGTTCTAACATATAAGAACACTTTCTTATATTCCCTTAATTTCAATTTTACATTTATTTTGCATGCTACCTATAAAGATATATTTTCTACAAAGAATAACACGAGAACAAAGAAAAATTGACAATAGAAGTAAATTAGAAACATTTTTAAAATTGTATTCTCTATCTGAATCATGAAACAAAAAAATGTTTTCTTGTCCCTTTAAACAGCAGAAGACATCAACCAAACATAACCAATGTATAAGAGATAAAATATACCATTAGATAATTGTTAACAGTAAACCACATGGTTAATGAATGGTTAATATTAATCACATGCATGTACGTATCACATGCACTACAGTATTTCACATCAGATAGCACAAACACCAAAGCCATTTTGCACACTAATGTCCCTCAAACATTTCATTGTAGCTTTGGTCATGGAGAATTGGTCTGTGCTTTAAAACATAAATTACAAGTCTTGAAATATTAAGCCGTAGAGCTAAGACTACGGCTTGCGGCCAAAACGCTTTAGCTTTTTAGGTGACATTCCCTAGCTTTGTTGTTGTTTTAGCCTGAAGTATAATAAATAATTAACTTTTATCATTATCTGAGACATCGCTTTGTTCTTACACTTGATATATTAGGGACCTTGTCTACCAGACAACACATCAATATACTGATAACTGAGATGACATTTAGTGACCTTTCCTACAGGTTATGTGTTATACATGTAAAAAAGCAAAGATCCTGAGCATTTGGGGGTAAATGGCCTAAGAAATATGTTTATTCCATCAATATAAAAACACACAAACATGCAGGGATACATGGAGAGACTCCCTGACGCGTTTTGCTCTGTTCTAGCGCTTAATCATGGGTGATGTCATATCATTACCACCAGATATTTAAAGCAGGCTTAGCCAATCACAAAACTCTGGCTTCATTCTTTTTATAACCAATCTTGATGGTTTAAGGTGGAATGTAACACAAATAAGTACATTTTAAAACGAAGTTATACAAATAAAAATTAACAATGACAAAAATCCATGTCCTGTACGAAAGATGCAAAGAAAACTGTAGTTATTTAAATGAATCCCTATATATTAAACATAGTTTTCTAATGCAATATTTATCACTATTTGTCTTTTTTTATAGTGAGCACAACTTTCTGCCAGAGCAGCATACTTTTAGATATCTCTTCCAAGTTTGTCACTATTTTCTCTTTATTCACTGGAGACAAAATGCTGAAAGGATTAACCATATTAGTGCGACAGCTGGTATGTAGATATCAAGTGGCTGGCAGAGTTCCAAAAGCTGTCATCAGCCAAAGAAACAGTGTAACAGGTAGCACTATGACGTCATTAGATTAAATTCTCTATGGTCTTGTATGCATTATTATTATTAGAATTATGTATTTGTAAAATGTTGCATTCGTCAGATCTTTCTATATGTAAAACAAAATATAATGTATAAAATAGACTTGATAATGTAAATTGATACAAGACAGTGTGGAGCTCTGCATATCAATGGTTAGGGGTTGAAACTAAAGGGGAAAGGGCACTGCTAACCATTGTATAATGATTAATACAAAACGAGGAGAGCTCTGCTTAACATTGGCAAGAGGTTGATACAGGAAGGGGAGGGCCCTGCTAACCATTGGTTAATGATTGATACAAGACGGGGAGGGGTCTGCTTTCTATTCGTTAATGGCAAATACGGGAGGGCTCTTCTTAACATTGGTTATGAGTTAATACAGGAGGGGGAGGGCACTGCTTACCATTGGTTATAAGTTGATGAAGGAGGGGGAGGGCTCTGATTACCATTGGTTATGAGTTGATACAGGAGGGGGAGGTCACTGCTTACCATTGGTTATAAGTTGATGAAGGAAGGGGAGGGCTCTGATTACCATTGGTTATGAGTTGATACAGGAGGGGGAGGTCACTGCTTACCATTGGTTATAAGTTGATGCAGGAGGGGGAGGGCTATTCCTACTATTGGTTAAGGGTTGATACAGTAAGGGGAGGACACTGCTTACCATTAGTTAGAGTTAGTGGAAAAAAAGAGCTGTAAAGGATGCTTGTAGGAGTCTGATGCAGCAAAAATGAGTTTATTTTATATCAATTCATTTTATGTTGGTAGGGTATGATAATGGGTAAGTTATTGTAAGGTTTGAAGCTTCCTAAACAGGTCAGTTCTCAAAGGGCTCCAGAAGTTTTGAAAGATGGGAAACAGGCCAAGATAGAGAGTTCTATAAAGATGTTAACCACTTTGGAAAAAGGGGAAAAAATATAGGAATTTTTTATCAGTAAAGTTATATAAATACACAACACACACTTAAATATACTAATACATTTCAGTGGATAGAGCAATGACCAGGAAGGAAGCAAAACCACTCCTACTCTGTATATAACGCTCCCAACCTGGCTCACAGAACACCTGTCCTTGTTCATTATGACTCTGTCCAAAAAACACCCTCAACCCAATCTACAGGTCTCTCTCACTCAGCCAAAGCCTCCCGGAAATGTTGGGAGAAATATGCTGAAGAGAAAGAATAAAATGTTTGTTTTTAACTCCACACACCCCTTGTGGTAGATATAACACATGAGAAGGTAGTGGCAGGAGATAATGATGGAGGTGAAAATAAAAAGATCAAAGAGGGTGGTTTGGGGAGTACAAGGAAAGATAGGTTGGGAGCAAGATTGATTTAATACAAAGGGACAGTAAAGTCACAATTAAACCTTCATGTTTCAGATAGAACATAACATTTTAAACAACTTTTCAGTTTATTTCTATTATCAAATTTGTTTTATTATCATGGTATCCTTTGTAGAAAAGAATACCCAGGTATGGATGCACTACTGGGAGCTAATTGGTGATTGGTATCTGCAGACATATGTCTCTTGTCATTGGCTGATGTGCTCAGCTTGGTCGCAGTAATGCATTGGTGCCTCAGGGCCTAGCTAGGTTTACTCTTCAACTAAGGATATCAAGAGATCAAAGACAATTTGATAACACAAGTAAATTGGAAAGTTGTTTAAAATTACATGCTCTGTCTGAATCATGAAAGTGTCATTTTTACTTTACTGCCCCTTTAATTCTGTGGTCTTTAGGGAGTGAGTGTAACGGACAGGGAGAATCAATAACATCTGTAGAAATCGCTCAGGAAGAATAGACTAACAGTGCAGCATCTGTATTATTATCAGAAGAGGACAAAAATACTCAAAAATGTATTCAGCACTTCATTGCCATGAGGTCAAATTGTAATTGGGCCAAAGCCCAGATTTTATTTCCAAAATTTGAGCAGAACTCTTTACATAAACTCTGCAACATCATGCGTGTCCGGGGAAGTGAAGAATTCAGGGCGCATCATTTGATATGACAGCATGTGCTGTGGGCTTGGAATTTCCTGCTATCCCTTCCCGAGATCTGGAATTCTGACCCAGTTATAATTACTAACAGGTGATATTAGGCATCTCATTGCATAACCACAAGAAGCAACACCCCACAGTGCAAATTAAACAATGCTGAACATAGAAAGAAACATGACCATAATATAATTGTAGAGGCTGTATTATAATTCATTTTAAATAATGTTTTTGTGAATGAAATTCAATTTGCAGTCTTTAAATTAGCAATAAAAGTTTAAGATTGTAATATAAAATGAATAACTATTTGTAGTAAAAAAAAATCTTGCAATAAAATGTAAAATTTTGTATCCCCTTTTCTAGACAATATTGGCTTGGTCAATTCCACTGAGTTTCTATAAAGCAACGGGTGCAACCATATTGGAACCTAGGTTTTTGCTTATATATCTCTTCTGCTGAGGACAATTTAAAACAGATATAAAACAGGCAATAAAGTAGAGTGTGCAAACAAGGCTGTGTGGACTATAATATTGTTACTCTCTTTTATTCCCTGTTTTATAACAGTCCATAGTTGTCCCCGTCAGAAGAGACAGATAAGGGGAAACCCTTGTTTCTAACATGACAACACCCATAACTTTTAAAGAAACTAAACTACTTTATAGAAATTAAACCTTTACACTTATATATCAGGCTAACATTTGTGTTGAATGTATATTTATATCTTTATTAACCTTTATTGTTTATTTGCTATTTAATATTCCTTTAAAATATGGCATTTCTATCTAACACGTTTTTTTTTTTGTTTTTTTTTAGGTTTCTCAAGCATCAGAATTTTGACATTCAAATTATAAAAAAATGATCATGCATTTACTATTTGAAATATTTCTAAAACATGAATGTTCATTTAAAACATTGAATGCAACATTCAAATATCAAATGCTAATATTTAAATATTGAGAGTAGCATTCGTTATATTTCAGCACGAATACCTATAGACATTAAAGTCTCTGAGAATCAATACTCAAATGTTATTATTTAATTACATATATTATATATCTGTTACTTTCAATACATTTTTTTCAGGGTTTTTTTTGGAATGTCAGGAAACTTTCAAGATTTGTTTAGAATGACCAAATGTAGTCAACATTTGTTATGTTTAACAAATGTTTCAAAACACTCACCCATCCTTGCATTATGTCTGCTCACCAAGCCAAAAAATTTAATTTCCTATAATAGTTTTTAATACAGTATGATTTCCTTTTTAATTTTGCATGCTTCTTCTGTAATTTAACTCTGAAAATTAAAGTTTTTGAAACGCTAGGATTTACCAGTGGAACAAAAAAAGAGGACTTTCAGTCATGAAGTATAAAATACTTCATGCTGAAAGTTCCTTTATTTCTCTGAGCACCTCAGGCAGCCCACGACAGAATGCTATTTTTCAGTGCGATGACGTTTCCACCTCTTAGCCAATAGCCATGCAGGCCAGCTGGCACCATTCCGGATAGCTAGCACACTATTGGCCAAGATCACCTCACTGAAAAATAGAGTTCTGAGGCACTCAGCACAACATACGCTGCAGGCAAATAAAGGAACTTTCAGCATGAAGCATTTTATACCCTTTAGTTGTTGCACTGGTAAATCCTAGTGTTTCAAAAAGGCTAGAATTCACTATCACTTTAAGTATTATTTATTTATTACAGTTTTAAGAATATCTTGCTATGGTGGCAGGGATGGTATAATCACTGCAAACACATGTTGATACTACAGGATAACATGTGTGTTTTCCAGACTGTGGTGTTTATTGTGTGGTATGTTGTGCTGTTTCCTGTCCAAGCTGTGCTATAATTGTTCATTTATAAATGCCTGGAAACTCTGAGACAGTAGCAGACATAGCTTTGTGCACACATGGCTTAAACCCTTCACCAGTGAGGGACGTATGTGCTTGTGGCAGGACTTACACATGCTCTGTGACAGCAAATCTAATATTTCCACATATCGACTACAAGTAAATAATCCCTTGGCATCTTTAAACAGCTTTTACCATAATAACTTGGTGCATGAACACGGTAGCAGCAGACTCAACAAGGGTTTAGGTCTGACACACTTAACTGACATATGAAGATTATGATATATGTAAAGAGAAAACAGAAGCGCCACATGGCCCAATATTGTTTGTTCAGAGATGGATAAATCTTGAGGCGATGAGTAAACTCACGTTTAGTAGAGCACCTCAATTAGTGCTAGATATACGGTCTGGGATCTATTAGGTCACCCAGAAGACCAACCTCCTGCACAGGAACTGATGTCTATATAGGCGAGAGAGAAACACAGGTGCCAATATGGCCTAGTATTGCTGGTGCAAAGGTGTCAATACAAGCAAAGAGAAGAATAATACTCACAAAGTGTGAAGCACCTCTTGTGGTGCTATAGAGGCATGAAGGGGTCAATTCAGTCACCCAACAGACTTCTAGCCAGAGATACAAATGGATCCAAAGGTGTAAAGGATCCCACAACTGGTCCAGAAAAGCGAATATTCCTCCAGAGAGGGATAAAAGATATATGTCCCAAAGAAAAATGCAGCAAGTGTTCAAAATATTAAAAAGTGATTTTAATAAAAATTATAAAAATAACAGGCAACGCGTTTCTCAGCAGATAGCTGTTTCATCAGGCTTCATAAAATGTTTACTGAACACTTGCTAAATATACTCTAAACCTAAACTGATTAATATTAAACAGGTGATAGTGGGAGGGATCCACTTAATCAGTAATATGATCTTAACCAATCGGTTGCTACCATATAGGTCCCACATTAAAAACATAAACATAAACATAGACAGTTTACAATACAATATACAATGCATAAAACAGATTTCATATATTCCTAATTGTCCTACAGTTTATTTGATCAAATATATTTGGAAGAACTTTAAGACAACCTTTAGAAATTATTATACCTTATTTTTGAGAGTAATAATAATGAGGCACACATTAAAGTATAAACCTCATATCAACTATAACCAGTATGGGGAGACGGTGATTAATAGCAATTTTTATGTATATATTTTTCTAGTTAGTGTCACATTTGATATTGAACTAAACTTATGATGGTCATACCTTGTTATGAATGACATGTTGTCTGAAGACAAATTGGTTTCAGATGATATGCGTAATGAGAGCAGACAGAGCACAGCAATTCCAATAATAGTAAACGTTAAGTTATTTGAAAGAAATAAGTAGAAGTCTCAGTCAGCTGTTAAGTCGTAGTTTCTAATTTGGTGTAATTTGAATTCGCCGCTGACTAAGTCGGCGTCTACAGGCGCTCAATGCGCATGACAAGCCATAGTCAGATGTGGCCCAATCACTGCGTGCGCTCGAGAATAGGCGTTGTTCTATGGCCGGTACATTGACGATCTGATTTTCATTTTTAAGGGTTCATACGAAGAGGCTCTAGTATACTCATCATCTTTGAATGAAAACGAATTTGGTCTAACTTTTACTAGTAACATCCAGCCCTCCAAGATAGAGTATCTTGATCTTTCACTATCTTTCTCAGAAGTGGGAACTATTATATCTGAAACCTTTTTTAAAAAGGTAGATTGTAACAGCTTTTTGGATTATAACAGCAACCATTACCATAGTTGGAAAAAGAATGTACCATACGGACAGTTCCAACGCATTAGGCGGAACTGCAGTACAATCGAAAGCTATATAGTACAATCCCAAGTATTAAAGGATAGGTTCCTAGAGAAGGGTTATCCTTTGGATCTGATACTTAAGGGCTATCTTAGAGCTTTAGAAGACGATAGAGACAAATACTTAGCACAAAACAAAAAGAAAAATAACAATAAATCTGTCACCACACAACAATCTAAAGAGATGCTAGAAACACCATTATTCATTACCGGTTACAGTAACCAATTTAGACAAATCAAGCAAATAATCCACAAACATTGGCCCATTATTTGTAATGATCCATATCTTAAGGAATATATTTCCAGAAAACCGAGGGTAGTATTTAGAAGGGCACCCACACTTAAGAACAAACTGGCCCCCAGTAAAGTGGTGAGGGATAAGGTGGGCGATCACAACTATAACATAGGAACCAATAGGACCTTTTTGGGCAATTTTTTACCAAGACATGGAATATTCAAATGCCTCAAATCGAGGTGTAACATGTGTAAAGTCGTGCGAAGTGGAACAAACACTTTTTCTTCCAATCAAACAGGAGAACAATTCAAAATTACAAAGAGGATGTCATGTGAGTCCACCTACGTTGTCTATCTTGTCAGTTGTGTGTGTGGGGTCCAATATGTAGGACGTACTGGACGCACCATCAAAAAACGATGGGGTGAACACACTTATAACATCAAAAGGAAATTTTTGAAACATAGCCTCTCCAGGCATTGTGCCTATGCACACAAAGGTAGTGCTAAAACACTCTCCATACTTCCTATAGAACAAATTTCCCGAAATAGCCATAATGCTATGCTCACTCTACGACGTAGAGAGACTTACTGGATCCACAAACTACACACATTGGCCCCTGAAGGCCTTAATGAATGTGTGGATTTGGCAGCATTTGATTTATGAATAAAAGTCCATCATTTTAGATATAAGAACTGGCTACACTCTCTGATACTGACAAATTGGTCCTCTGACCATATATATACATTTCTAACCTTCTTGCGCATATATGGTTGTGTGGGTGGGTGTGTGTGCATATAATTATAAGTGCATATATTTTTGTTGCATATATACACAAACCTGTGGACGCATTAAATCCACAATCTCATGAACCCACCTGATATTTGTTGCTATAGGCCCTCTTTGATTTATACAACTAGCCACTTATCATCATGTGTCCATATTCTTTGTGGACACCTAGTCTTACTAGATAATCCCTTGAGAGATTGGTATTAGTTTCTCCACTCTGATCACTCAATTGATAGAATAATACAACTAACTAGTTAGTATAATTGTCTTTGTTGTGAAGATTATGTTACATTAGAGATGTCCTTTATAGATTGGAGAAACATCCCCCAATCATATATCTATATATAAGTTGTTCATAGATTGAACAATTACAGCAATTTATCATATTTAGATATTTCAGACAAAATTATTTAACCCATTATAGATTAGTGTGCTACTTTGATTGGATTTGATGGGATAAAGATTGCCATCACATCTGTCATATGAATTTCTGATATACAGTATTGACCATTTATTGGTATCTATTAATATTATCTTATCTTGAAGTGGTATATCTCATGTTTTCCATCTAGTTGTACTTAAATATATATTTGGGATTAGATCTAATGGCAGTTTTATATGACTATTATGCACATTACATATGTTTTAGTTATCATTATGTTTTTATATTGGAATAAACAATATATTACCCTATGTACATTATCGGATCCTAAATATTTTGCGCCTCTACATTATGAGACATGAACCCTTGCTATTATTGTTTTATACATATCTTGGACATTAGTGGCCCTCTTGAAATTACATCGACTATCCTATGGGATTGTTCACTAGTTATAAACACTGCTTTTTATCTGATACATCTCTTATTAGTGTTAGAAACCACTGTAGCTGTAGTATTTACTGCAGATCTATGCCCCATCGTTGTAATCTATATGACATTATTAGTATGAACTGACAGCAATGCTTATCTTCCTATCAGATAATTTTAGTGTTCGCCTAGAGAACGTTTTCTCTCTTTTTTGGCCCCCTCATTGGCGCAACACAAGTTCTTTCTATACTAGATAATTTTAGTGGTCGCTCTAGTCAATTCCCATATTTTGGCCCCCTTATGGATACAATGATAGTTCCACTTATTAAAGATTAAAAGATGCACCGTGGTTTTAACACATCTCACGCCCCTTATCATTATATACCTATTAGCCAGTGCCACGTATCTGGATTAGGATCGCTAATATATGATCCTCACTTGATAGACTCATTGCAGCCGGGCATGCGCACTCAGCGCATTGGGGCCGGGCATGCGCACTCAGCGCAGAGGAGGAATGGGGCTATCGTCAACGCCTATTCTCGAGCGCACGCAGTGATTGGGCCACATCTGACTATGGCTTGTCATGCGCATTGAGCGCCTGTAGACGCCGACTTAGTCAGCGGCGAATTCAAATTACACCAAATTAGAAACTACGACTTAACAGCTGACTGAGACTTCTACTTATTTCTTTCAAATAACTTAACGTTTACTATTATTGGAATTGCTGTGCTCTGTCTGCTCTCATTACGCATATCATCTAAAACCAATTTGTCTTCAGACAACATGTCATTCATAACAAGGTATGACCATCATAAGTTTAGTTCAATATCAAATGTGACACTAACTAGAAAAATATATACATAAAAATTGCTATTAATCACCGTCTCCCCATACTGGTTATAGTTGATATGAGGTTTATACTTTAATGTGTGCCTCATTATTATTACTCTCAAAAATAAGGTATAATAATTTCTAAAGGTTGTCTTAAAGTTCTTCCAAATATATTTGATCAAATAAACTGTAGGACAATTAGGAATATATGAAATCTGTTTTATGCATTGTATATTGTATTGTAAACTGTCTATGTTTATGTTTATGTTTTTAATGTGGGACCTATATGGTAGCAACCGATTGGTTAAGATCATATTACTGATTAAGTGGATCCCTCCCACTATCACCTGTTTAATATTAATCAGTTTAGGTTTAGAGTATATTTAGCAAGTGTTCAGTAAACATTTTATGAAGCCTGATGAAACAGCTATCTGCTGAGAAACGCGTTGCCTGTTATTTTTATAATTTTTATTAAAATCACTTTTTAATATTTTGAACACTTGCTGCATTTTTCTTTGGGACATATATCTTTTATCCCTCTCTGGAGGAATATTCGCTTTTCTGGACCAGTTGTGGGATCCTTTACACCTTTGGATCCATTTGTATCTCTGGCTAGAAGTCTGTTGGGTGACTGAATTGACCCCTTCATGCCTCTATAGCACCACAAGAGGTGCTTCACATTTTGTGAGTATTATTCTTCTCTTTGCTTGTATTGACACCTTTGCACCAGCAATACTAGGCCATATTGGCACCTGTGTTTCTCTCTCGCCTATATAGACATCAGTTCCTGTGCAGGAGGTTGGTCTTCTGGGTGACCTAATAGATCCCAGACCGTATATCTAGCACTAATTGAGGTGCTCTACTAAACGTGAGTTTACTCATCGCCTCAAGATTTATCCATCTCTGAACAAACAATATTGGGCCATGTGGCGCTTCTGTTTTCTCTTTTCATAGATTGCCGCTCCTGGATCCTGGCCTGGATCACCACAGATAGCTGCCTCCCATCCCAATAGAGACTTTCACTTTATTACCATTGTGTTTGTATGATTGTATATTATTTGTATCACTTTGTATTACATTGTTACTAATTATCACCGCATAATATTGCACATTGTATTATTTACCACTCTCTATTCACATTGATATTGGTATACACAGCATATTATACTGATTTTTCACTAGTATTATTCAGATTTGCTAGTACTAATCTTTAACACAAGTACTTAATATATAGATATTTAAGTATAGATTTATTTGGTCACATCCCCTCTCTTACACTTAGGGCGCCCCCTCTCTCTCTTTTTATGATATATGTAAACTCGTCTTTAAACATGCCCTGTACACAGAGACTATTAGCTCAGCACTATACTATGAGTTGTTACATATCATCTTTCATAAAGTGACACTAAAGCAAGGAAATAATAGCAAAGTGAATTAACCATTGTCTGCCAAAGATAACTACAACACAGAGCCATTTAAAAGGACAGTCTACTCCAGAATTTGTGTTTAAATAAAATAAATAAATAAAGATTTACATAAAAATAAAGATACATAATCCCTTTATTACCCATTCCCCAGTTTTTCATTATCAACACGGTTATATGGTTATATTAACCCTTTCCTGATGGGTCAAATTAGTCTACATCGGAACAAACTATAATCGTGCATTCGATTGCAAGAGTTCAATGATGGGATTGGGTCAGGGGGTGTGTCTGTGATGCTAGAGCATTCCATGCTGTCCTAACGGCGCTAAAGCCCAGCGCCGTTAGGATGGCATGGAACGTCCTAATGAAAGGAAGGGGTTAATATACTTTTTAACTCTATGATTTACTTGTATCTAAGCTTCTGCAGACTTTAGACAGACTTGCATTTTAGCCAATCAGTGCTGACCCCTAGGTAACTCCACATGAGTGAGCACAATGTTATCTATATGGCCAACATAAACTAGCGCTGTTTAGTTGTGAAAGACTGTCAAAATGCACTGAGATAAGAGGCGGCCTTCAAGGGTGTAGAAGTGAGCATATGAACCTACCTAGGTTTAGTTTTCAACAGAGAGAACAAAGCAAATTTGAATTTGACAATAAAAGTAAAATGGAAAGATGCTTAAAATTGTATGTCCTATCTGAATCATCAAAGTTTAATTTTGACTAGACTGTCCCTTTAAGGCAGCACTGAATTCCCCATAAAAGGCTTAATTATGCATAGAGAAATACAACTGGATTTTGTGCTACAGTAATCTAAATCTGAAAATTGTACTTATCTTAACCACTGCTCCCACCCAGAGAGGCTACAATTTAGAATCCTGATCATGATTACTTGATATGTGCAATTGCTCATTTATGTCTATCCCTTATTGGTTAACAGCAAAGGATATAAAAAAAAAACACTAAAAATGTATGAGAAATTAACATTGTATTACTTAACTAGCCTATACCACACTGGGGGTGTAATTTCTTCTTCTGGTTGTGTTTACATAGCTTGTCAATAGCATAGACTCCAGTAACTTTCTAGAAACTTTCAGTATATGAAGGGAAACCACAGGCAAAAACAGCTATTTCAAATGCAGAAATAAAGGTACTTGTAAACAATTTAATACATCTCCAACAGGTAAAAGGGATCTTTGGGTAAACTGTCCCTTTAAAGTCAGACAACAGGCAAAAAATAATGAAAGTATACTGCAAAGTTATTTTTTACTACTTATACTAAACAATTTATATTACAAGCTCAAAGTTTGCTAGTCAACAGGCTTGACTTCCTTTTTTTTTTTTTTTTTTTTTTTTTTTGGCTTTTCATTAAGGTAATAGTGATCTTGTCACACAGATTTAAAGGGACAGTCAACACCAGAATTTTTGTTGTTTTAAAAGATAGATAATCCCTTTATTACCCATTCCCCAGTTTTGCATAACCAACACAGTTATATAAATATAGTTTTTACCTCTGTGATTAACTTGTATCTAAGCATCTTCTGACAGTCCCCTGATCACATGACATTTTACTTATTATCTATTGACTTTCATTGTAGCCAATTAGTGCAGTGTCTGCCACAATCCACGGGCTTCAGCACAATGTTATCTATATGGTTTACATGAACTAGTTCTCCCCTGTTGTGAAAAGGAAATAAAAAAGCATGTGATAAGAGGCGGCCTTCAAGGCCTTAGAAATTATCATATGAGCCTTCCTAGGTTTAGCTTTCAACTAAGAATACCAAGAGAACAAAGCAAAATTGGTGATAAAAGTAAATTGGAAAGTTGTTTAAAATTGAATGCCCTATTTGAAAAATTAAAGTTTTTTTGGACTTGACTGTCCCTTTAAGTTAACCATAAATTCTCTTCTATAAAAAATAGTCCAAGGTTCTCAAATTTCCTAGATTTCAGTGTAATGTTTTACTATATGGACTTGTCTAAACATGAAAGCTTTTTCTTTGCAGGTAATCAGACAAGACACTGCAACTCACAAGTATAATATATATTTGTAAGACATTCACGGCCATCAGTGGAATATTCTTTAAACTAGAACTTTTAATCTGAAGGCCTCCAGAGGCTGTATAAAAACTAACAGACGGTTTTTGTGGCTACTAGATCACATATCATTTACTATTATTTTTTTATTTTATTTGTACAATTAAAGTGCCATTAAACACGTCAGAATTGCATAATTAACAAACGTGTAATAAGAAAGACAACGCAAAAGCACTTTGTCTGAATTTCAAATGAGTAGATTTTTTTTCTGACAAATTTCAGTTAGTTAAATTTTCTGTCCAGCTGCATCATGTGACAGCCATCAGCCAATCACAAAATGCAGTATATACCACAAACTCTCGCACATGCTCAGTAGGAGATGGTGCCTCAGAAAGTTTGTATATAAAAAGACAATTTGATAATGGAAGTAAATTGGAAAGCCTATTAAAAGTGTACACTCTGTCTGAATTGAAGATGTTTAATTTTGACTTTAGTGTGCCTTTAAATGCAGGAAACACCTCTTGCAAGACATAGTGTTCTTAAGGTAATAACTGCCTTAAAGGGATACTGAACCCAATTTTTTTTTCTTTCGTGATTCAGATAGAGCATGCAATTTTAAGCAACTTTCTAATTTACTCCTATTATCCATTTTACTTTGTTCTCTTGCTATCTTTATTTGAAAATGAAAGTCCAGAACCCTGGACAGCACTTGTTTATTGGTGGGTGAATGTATCCACCAATCAGCAAGAACAACCCAGGTTGTTCACCAAAAATGGGCTGGCATCTAAACTTACATTCTTGCTTTTGAAATAAAGATACCAAGAGAATGAAGAACATTTGATAATCGGAGTAAATTAGAAAGTTGCTTAAAATGCCATGCTCTATCTGAATCACAAAAGAAACAAATTGGGTTCAGTGTCCCTTTAAGATAATTATGACAACATGGGCTTCATAGAACTGGCAACATTTCTAATAGAGTCTCACAAGCCCAAAAAGCTTTAGAGAATCTGTCCCTTAATCCTTTTAAAGCAGGGGCAAAAAGCCAGTTTTCCCTCTAGGTCAGTGATGGCTAATCTTGGCACCCGTGACATTTCAGAACTTTCTCATGATATTCAACTAGACTGCAAAGTGCCTAAGCATCATAGGAAATGTAGTTCTGAAAAATCTAGGGTTCAGGGGTTAGCCATTACTGCTCTAGGCTCTCACTAATGGATGTGCATATGTGTTGGATGGAAAATACAGAGTGGATGTAAAGACTTATTTTTTATGACATTGATTTTAATGTAAACTGCCTAACAACTAGCATATACTAGTCTTCAAAATGTAAAAACTTGCATTTTTTTAGTGCTATATTAAAGGAAAAGGGGTTAAAATAAATTATGAAAGTTCTTTACAAGGTTTTAGAAAGCTGAACAAATCTCTTTGATGAGTAGTTGGGCCACTATCATAAAATCTAAGCCTATAAAGAAGCAAAGCTGAACTCTTTGGTTGCTAGATATAGGATGCACTGCCGCTCTCTGGCAGGCAAGGGGTTAAAACGCTAAAGGTTGCATTTCACCTACCAACTACATGTGCAATGAATGAAGAGACACGTAATGAAGATCTCTGGGTAAATATACATACATGGGGGGGGAACAAAAAAGAAAGAAATACCAGGATTTGCTGTGACTGCAGCTGCTCGCAATGTCAGGAAGGGAGTTAAGAATTGTTTCTATCAAACTAAGCACTTGCTATTTTTACCAATCTATCCAAACAGGCTAGCCATTTGGAACAGGTGTCTTCTGCAAACATATCATCCCAGACTGTCAGATGGATCTGTCTCCAACAGTGTCATTTTGCCAGCATACAGTGCTCTGTGTAACAATCTATAGCAACATATACAAGGCAAACACAAACAAATCATTTCCACAGGCTTCTATAACCCAAGAGTTAAAAGAAAATTTCAATTAAAGCCATGTTTATATAAGTATAGCATATATCTGAAAATAATACAGATTGCAAATGATGTATACACAAGAAATGGTTTAAAATAATTTAAAGTGACAGTAAAGTCAAAATTAAGCTTTCATGATTCAGAATTAAACAATTTCCCTATTTACTTAAAAGGGATACTGAACCCAAATTTTTTCCTTTCATGATTCAGATAGAGCATGTAATTATAAGCAACTTTCTAATTTACTTCTATTATCAATTTTTATTCGTTCTCTTGCTATCTTTATTTGAAAAAGAAGGCATCTAAACTAAGGAGCCAGCAAATTTTTGATTCAGGACCATGGACAGCACTTTTTTATTGGTGCTGTCCAATCAGCAAAGACAACACAGGTTGTTTACCAAAATGGGCCGGCATCTAAACTTACATTCTTGCTTTTCAAATAAACATACCAAGAGAATAAAGAAAATTTGATAATAGGAGTTAATTAGAAAGTTGCTTAAAATTGCATGCTCTTTCTGAATCACGAAATAAAAAATTTGGGTTCAGAGTCCCTTTAATAATCAAATATGCTTAGTTCTCTTAGTATCCTTTGATGATAAATAAACCTATATAGGCTCATAGATGCTCAGGAGTATGCAATGTGCATGTGTCTTTGTAACAATGTTTATAGCAATGTTATATATTGTTGCAAACACTGCTGCCATAGAACAAAACACATTTGATAATAGTAGTGAATTGGATTTTTTGAAAATTGCATGCTCCATGTGAACATATATTTGACTTTACTCTCCCTTTAAAACTCAATTTCTTAGCCCAATTTATAAGATTTTGTAAATCAAGTTCAGGGGAAAGTCTGATGAACTGTATGTTTCTGTTCTCCTTTGCTATGACTAATTAGTAACAAATAAATGTGTGATGTTATCTAATCAATTACTGTGCAGTATGTTGCAAAATCTGGAAAAAAATAATCATGTTTATGTATGGTGGAGAAATACTGGCATTCCTGGTGACATTTTTATGAGCTTACTATACAGGTATACCTCACTTTACAGCGCTTCACTTTACAGCGCTTCGCTAATATAGCGCTCTGTGGAGCTGAAGTTCAACCTCCAAAGGATTTTGAAACGGTGCTGTATTCATCGTGAGATTGCGAGAAAAGTGACTGGCATCATATTGTTATGCACAGTTCACTCTGTTTACAGCATTACAGTGCAATCTGTGTCTCAGTGCTATAGTCTGGCAAATTTTACTACAGTAATTGTCACTATTTTACAGGTACAGTATTTATTGAATTTTAATTGAATACTGTGCTGTGCTAGTGTTAAACTATACGTAGCACTATTGCACTACTAATATATGTTAGTTCAAACATGTTGTCAAGTCTTTAAACACATTGGCAAGTGGAAAGAAAGCTAAAACTGCCTTGTTTCACTTTAAGGCGGTTTTCACTTTACAGCGGGGCTCCGGTCCCTAACCCGCTGTATGAGCGGGGTATACCTGTATTTTAGACTTAAAATTACATCCCAGCAAACAGTCCTTTGCATTTCTAAAATGTCCAAATTTGGTAAAAAAAATAAAACATTTATGATTCAGATAGGACATGCAATTTAAAAAAAACAACAACCTATTTTTTTCTAAATTATCTAATTTGCTTAGTTCTTTTGGTATCCTTTGTTGAAAAGTACACTTCTGGAACATTAATGCACTACTGGGAGCTAGCTGGTGACTGGTGGCTGCACATATATGTCCCATGTAAATCGCTCACCCAATGTGTTCAGCTAGCTCCCAGTGATGCATTGTTGCTCTTTTAACAAAGGATACCAAGAGAATAAAGCAAATATGATAATAGAAGTACATTGGAAAGTTATTAAAATTGTATGCTCTATCTGAGTCATGAACGAAAAATGTGGGGTTTCATGCCCCTTTAAATCTTGCTCTGCAAATTAAACTAAAAATAATAGCAATAATATAAAAAATATGTCAGTGCATTTTCGCTAAATCCACCTAGTGTCACACCTGCACAGAATTGCAAAGAAGCAGTCAAACTATATTATACACATAACCAACAAGCCCACTGCAAAACCCATAATTTCTTATTAAATTTGGCCTACACTTAGCCACTCCCCCTTTATAGCCACACCCCCTACATTTGTCCATTTGTCACCGGGTGTGCCATTATTGTGAATTTAGGGACATGACTGAAAGAACAGAATTACGACACAGGGTAACTGAATGAATTTTAGCCAACCCAGAATGTAATTTAACTCTTAGAGCCACATATCAGAAAACTGATAACTGTACTTTATCTCCTATTACAATGTCTAGCTTTGAAAAAAAAGTCTATGTTGACAAATTTATGTTGGATAGCCTAATAATCATATTTTTAGGAGACAGATAAGGGTGTGTTTCTGTAGCTATATATGCAGAACAATTTAAAGGGACAGTCTACTTAAAAATTGTTATTGTTTAACCCCTTAATGACCGCAGCATTTTTCCATTTTCTGTCCGTTTGGGACCAAGGCTATTTTTACATTT
This sequence comes from Bombina bombina, assembly GCF_027579735.1. Taxonomy (NCBI): domain Eukaryota; kingdom Metazoa; phylum Chordata; class Amphibia; order Anura; family Bombinatoridae; genus Bombina; species Bombina bombina. The sequence continues at coordinate 299,115,492 of NC_069505.1, read as the reverse complement.
CTGCAGTGTTTGTGTTTAGCTGTAATTCTCCTCTTACTCATTTACTGTACCCACACATATTATATACCGTTTTTCTCGCCATTAAGTGGACTTTCTAAAGATACCATTATTTTCATCATATCTTATAACTAACTATAAAAAAAATTATATAATATGAGGAAAAAATGGAAAAAACCCACTTTTTCTAACTTTGACCCCCAAAATCTGTTACACATCTACAACCACCAAAAAACACCCATGCTAAATAGTTTCTAAATTTTGTCCTGAGTTAAGAAATACCCAATGTTTACATGTTCTTTGCTTTTTTTGCAAGTTATAGGGCCATAAGTACAAGTAGCACTTTGCTATTTCCAAACCCCTTTTTTTCAAAATTAGCGCTAGTTACATTGGAACATTAATATCTTTCAGGAATCCCTGAATATCCCTTGACATGTATATATTTTTTTTTAGAAGACACCCCAAAGTATTGATCTAGGCCCATTTTGGTATATTTCATGCCACCATTTCACTGCCAAATGCAATCAAATAAAAAAAATTGTTCACTTTTTCACAATTTTGTTCACAAACTTTAGGTTTCTCACTGAAATTATTTACAAACAACTTGTGCAATTATGGCATAAATGGTTGTAAATTCTTCTCTGGGATCCCCTTTGTTCAGAAATAGCAGACATGTATGGCTTTTGTTGTTGCTTTTTGGTAATTAGAAGGGCGCTAAATGCCACTGCGCACCACACGTGTATTATGCCCAGCAGTGAAGGGGTTAATTAGGGAGCATGTAGGGAGCTTCTAGGGTTAATTTTAGCTTTAGTGTAGTGTAGTAGACAACCCAAAGTATTGATCTAGGCCCATTTTGGTATATTTCATGCCACCATTTCACCGCCAGATGCGATCAAATTAAAAAAAACGTTAAATTTTTCACAATTTTAGGTTTCTCACTGAAATCATTTACAAACAGCTTGTGCAATTATGGCACAAATGGTTGTAAATGCTTCTCTGGGATCCCCTTTGTTCAGAAATAGCAGACATATATGGCTTTGGCGTTGCTTTTTGTTAATTAGAAGGCCACTAAATGCCGATGCGCATCACACGTGTATTATGGCTAGCAGTGAAGGGGTTAATTATGTAGCTTGTAGGGAGCTTGCAGGGTTAATTTTAGCTTTAGTGTAGAGCTCAGCCTCCCACCTGAAACATCAGACCCCCTGATCCCTCCCAAACAGCTCTCTTCCCTCCCCCACCTCACAATTGTCCCCGCCATCTTAAGTACTGGCAGAAACTCTGCCAGTACTAAAATAAAAGGTATATTTGTGGGGTTTTTTAGTTTTTTTTTAGCATATTTACATATGCTGCTTTGTAGTATCCCCCTTAGCCCCCAACCTCACTGATCCCACACCAAACAGCTCTCTAACCCTCCCCCTCTGCCTTAGCTGTCTGCCAGTACCCAGTTTAGTAAAAAAAGAAATCTTTTTTTTTTTAAAATCCACTTTTCTGTAGTGTAGCTGTCCCCCAACCTCCCACCAGTTGCAGATCACTTAGAAACATTATTATTTTCTTGTTTATTATAGCTATTTTCAGATTTGTTTTTCTGTAGTGCAGCGGTTCCCTCCCGCTCCCGCCCCGTGCACGCGCACGCCCGCCGCCCCCGTGCACGCGCGCGCTCACATGCGCACCCCCGTCGCTCCCGCCCCCCTGCACATTACACGGCGCATCGATGGCCGCCCACCCGCCTCCCAAGTCCGCTCCCACCCACCAACGATACCGGCCATCGATGTCCGGTGCAGAGAGGGCCACAGAGTGGCTCTCTCTGCACCGGATGCGCATTTAAGGTTATTGCAGGATGCCTCCATATCGAGGCATCACTGCAATAACCGGAAAGCAGCTGGAAGCGAGCAGGATCGCTTCCAGCTGCTTTCCACACCGAGGACGTGCAGGGTACCTTTTTTTTGAGGACGTACCCTGCACGTCCTCGGTCGTTAAGGGGTTAATAAGATAGATAATCCCTCTTTTACCCATTCCCCAGTTTTGCATAAGCAACACTGTTATATTAATACACTTTTTACCTCTATGATTACCTGCATCTAAGCCCGTGCAGACTGCCCCCTTATGTCAGTGCATTTTAGCCAATTAGTGCTGGTTCTTGTGAACCTATTATCATTTTCCATGGGAATGAGCACTGTGTTATTTATATGGCACACATGAACTAGCAATGTCTGGCTGTAAAGCAAGATTATAAAAAGCTAAAAAAAAAGCACTGAGATAAGGGGCGACTTGCATGGGCTTAGAAACAGGCAATCTTAGGGGGTATAAAGTAAATTACTATAACAATGTTGGTTGTGCAAAGCTGGGGAATGGGTAGTAAAGGCGTTATCTAGCTTTTTAAACAATAAAAAATCAAGTAGACTGTTCCTTTAAATACTTCCTGTAGAAATTATACAAGATATGATTCCATGGAATTGTCTACTTTTTGCTCTTGGTTTTCTCTTTTCAAACTTAGCTCCTTTTCGAACAGATTTGTGATTGAGCAATTTCATATATAATTATTGTTATAAATATTGTGCAACGCTGTGGGCATCATCTGCAGACACACACGAAAGTCAAACTTAGTCCAAAGACTCTAAATGTGAAAGTGTTTTGCAGTAAATGTGTCAACTGCTTGCTGGTACTACAGCAGTGTGTCACGTCACGTCTTTGGACTAAGTTTGGACTAAGTTTGACTTTCGTAGTTGGACTTGAGCGCAGCACATTTTGTAGCATAACCCTCATTAAAGGGATATTAGACACTAAACACTAAGTATATTTTAAATGCATGCACTTTAGGTTATTCCCTACCGCCCTCTAATCATGGATGTCGCCATGTTGAAATCTACCATTCACTGAATTCCAGTGCTGATGTATGTATATGAAAAGCGATTCTCCTTCAGATAACTCCAGTTAAACCTACTGTAGGTTCCAAAATGATGGCACCCACATAGAGAGAGGTGCTTGTTATGTATTTAATGTGTATTGTCCCTTTAAAGGGATAGGAAAGTCAAAATGAAACTTGCCTAATTCATATAGAGCATGTCATTTTAAGACACTTTTAAATTCACTTCTATTTTAAAATGTGCTTCGTTCTCTTAATATCCCTTGTTGAAAAAGAATACACACATATCATACACCAGTGGGAGCTGCTGCTAATTGGTGCCTGCACACATTTTGTCTCTTGTGATTGGCTAACTAGATGTGTTCAGCTTCCTGCCAGTAGTGCAATGCTGTTCCTTCAGCACTGGATAACAAAAGAAAGAAGCAAATTTGATAATAGAAGTAAATTGGAAAGTTGCTTAAAATTGTATGTTCTATCCGAATCATGAAATACATTTTTTGGGTTTTACTATCCCTTTAACCACATGGTAAATTTAGCAAATGCAAAAGGAATATAGGCCAGTGCATTTCTGTAAGAGGTGGGCAGAGTAGATGACTAATAGAATAGTCATTCAGTAGAACTGTTAGAATTTTATAAAGTAAAATAATCAAAGACAAAGGTATAGAAACAATCTCTAATGAAATGCAGAGCAGTTTAACCCCTTCCCGCACTTAGAACGTTATATGCCGTCCTAACAATACTGGACTTTAATGACGGCATAAAATGTCCTAGCCTTTTGGCTGTACTGAATTGGATCGTGGGCTGGAGGGCGTGCCTAGCATCATAGTCACTCCCCCCAGACACAATCCCATCAATGATTTCACTTTTGAACTTATTTGTAAATAAGTCTGGGAGGGAATGGGTTAAAGGGACAGTCTACAATAGAATTGTTATTGTTTTAAAAGATAGATAATCCCTTTATTACCCATTCCCCCGTTTTTTATTACTCATTCCCCAGTAGACTGTCCTTTTAATGCCAGAAAATGTGTCAGTTGTTTGTTATGTACCCCAAGTGAACCCCTATTTTTAATGGTGTTATTAAAAGTTATGTTTTACTTGAAATAAAGAAGATACTTTTCTTCATATTCACTTGGAGTTTTGCAGTTACTGCTTTTTTTAAAGACAATTATACAGACAGACTGACAACAGACAGACAGGCTATAGTTAGATATATCTTTTTTAAAGTAAGTAAAGATTCAAGTATGAAGCAGAGACACTTAAAATCAGCCACACATTTAAATTATCCATAATCTACCCCAAACCGACTGTTTATCTAGATGCAAATACACACGTGTACACACATGAAAACAATGGTATATTTTGTATTTTAGGTTGAGAAAATAAAATCAGTAACACATAGAACAGCATTTACGTTAAACAGGAAATTGTATTTATCCCTGAAAAGCTGCTTTGTGTTAGATATATTTAGTAAAGTATTTCTCATATATCATCATTACCTTAACATGGACATATAAAGGTTCCTAATACAAAAAAATGTGAACAGATTTAAGCAATTACCATAATGAATAGTGACCAAAAGAATTATATGTGTATTTGTTTTCTCCCCAACAGCCTAATAGCTTTGCACGAGCACTGCAATCATGCTGTAAACAATAGTGAGGATTGTTAGAGGGAGGGGATGGGTGCTGATGAACAGGACTATGGCCTTAAACATTTTACACAGTGGTTGCTGGATCAGCACAGAAGCTAATTTATATTTGTCCCTAAGTGGATACAACAGAGAAGATAAACGTGCTATATGTGCTTTTCAAGGTTGTGTCCCTCGGCTGTTCTGGGACAGCACAACAATGTCAATTTTACTAACAAAAAATAAAGTTTAAGTGCATTTAAAACATTTATTTGTATGCAGATCTTTTGCAATGTAATACTTTATTGAGGGCATATACTATGCAAGTATAAATACTAATTTAATATAATTTTAAAGGTGCATAACACACTATACTAAAAGATACTGCATTCCTCCTCTTTTCAAGACTGTAAGCATCCTATATAATAAAAGGTCAGGTATGTTTGGCAGATGCAGTCATGCGCAGTAGAGACTGCGCAAGGACAAACATACCTGGCCTTTAGGATCAACTTCAGATCAGATCGGCTGTTGGGGGGGGGGGGGGCGTGGTCGTGGTTGGGCTGAGGGGGCGTGGCCGACAGGAGTGACGTGATGGGTGCATGGTCAGTCTGGGAGGGGCCGTGGTCGACCAGGAGTGGGCCTGGCCTGAGCGACAGAGTGGGGAGAGATAGAGAGAGCAAATGAGAGAGGAAAGAGGGGGCAAATGAGAGGGGGAAGAGGGGGCAAATGAGAGGGGGACGAGGGGGAAAGTGAGGGGGCAAATGAGGGGGCAAAAGAGGGGTGAGTGAGAGGGCAAAAGAGGGGTGAGTGAGAGCGCAAAAGAGGGGGGAGGGAGAGCGCAAAAGAGGGGGAGAGAGAGCAAGGGGTGGGACTGCTGTACTACAAAAAATGGCCCGTGTGCACGGGCTTTAGAACTAGTTATTGAATAAAGGGACAGTTTACCTACAATGCACCATTCTGTTAATTACCCCATAGTCACATTTGCAAAAAATATAACACGGATACACTAAAGTGTAAATTTTAGGGTAGTGTAAAGACCAGAATAATTGTTACTAATTTATTTAAAAAGTCATTGAAATTTTTTTTTTTTTTTTTTTTTTTTTTTTAAACTTATACTTGAAGGTATTTGTCTTTTTTTCTACATATTTTTTATATGATTTATTTTTATTGGGCATTTTGATTACATCAATACAATATACTGCAGATAATCACATTTTTGCAGCTCTTTATCATATAATAGATGCAAGATGTTTACAATTTAGAAAAATAAACAAATAATAAACTTTAGTCATCACATTTGTCAGTTTTAAACATTTTCCCATTTTCTTTTTTTTTAATCTTTTTTGTTTTTACTCATCTCCCCCTACTCTTCCCCTTATCGCTCATCCCTTTCCACATTCAATACTTTTTCTAGATATTTTAATCAAGAACTGTTGCTCTGAAACAGAATGAGTGTTATTTTATTGTGTATGGTTTCTTCCTTCTTTCTGGCAAAGAACACTTTTGACCTCAAGAGACTAAGACATAAAAATGATACTGGGAAACACATCATGAAGACTTGGAACAGTTGTTATGTACCCGAAAGTTGCTAGATATCCGACACTGATCACAGATGTCCAATAAAAAGCTTTCATTGGTCACTTTTGCTTAAAAAAAAAAGAATCTGGCTGTACAAACAGTTCATCTACCGAAAGCCAACATAGCCAAATTGCAGCCATAGTGAGTACACTATAAATCTTACAGACCATCGTTCTCCTGCAAATACTTTTAAAAAAAAAGTACTATGGTTTGGCCATCAGCATATACAAAAAAATATATAAAATTTAAAGGGACATTACAGTGATATATGTATAGTACGTATCAGCAAGAGAATACAGCACGGCAAAAGATCTGCACATAAATAAATGTTCTGAAAACATTTAGAACGTTAATATTGTTATGAAATCGTATGGTTTTGCCATTAGAAGAGAGCAAGCAAAAATAAAATCCTCTGCATTCTTTCTTAAAAGATAAACAAAACACACAAAAAACAAAGAACTACTAATAAAATACACTTTTTATAAGTGCAATTTAAAAGTAACATGAACTATATGAACAGCAAGGTATACCACTAATTATAAGAGATGGGGGCATTTCCTTTGAAAAATTCTGAATATGGTTATTTTATCTCCTCTGCTGTGCCTAGTTAGGGACAGATCTCACAAGTTTATAGCAATTACTGTGTAATGTAATGCAGAGTTCTGACGTAGTAGGCGTCTCTCTATGGCCTCTATTTAACAAGGTCTGGCGGACCTGATCCGACAGTGCGAATCAGGTCCGCCAGACCTTGCTGAATACGGAGAGCAATACGCTCTCCGTATTCAGCATTGCACCAGCAGCTCACAAGAGCTGCTGGTGCAACGCCGCCCCCTGCAGACTCGCGGCCAATCGGCTGCCAGCAGGGAGGTGTCAATCAACCCGATCGTACTCGATTGGGTTGAATTTCGGCAATGTCTGTCCGCCTGCTCAGAGCAGGCGGACAGGTTATGGAGCAGCGATCTTTGTGACCGCTGCTTCAAAACTGCTGTTTCTGGCGAGCCTGTATGCTCGCCAGAAACACGGGGCATCAAGCGCCATTCGGCCCCTATGTGTAATGAAACACCAATTGTTCAAGTTAAATTACAGGAAAAGCATGCAAATAAAGAAGGTAAATAGCAAAATCTATATATATGCAACAAATGACTCTGTAATAAAGCAGTGTTAAAAAGTATGGAGTCTGCACTTCAACTTTTAACAGGAACTGGAAAGTTGACAATTTTTAAAATAAAATGACAGGAGAAGGGGATAAAAGTATATTGCAAAGTATTTTTACTTTAACTAAACAATTTATATCACTAGACTCTCAAAGTGTTTAAAGTGCAGTTAAATCTTAGAACTATGCAGCATCCTATGTTATTGTATAGAAAAATAAATATGGTAAGAAACAAAATGAGGATTTATCCATTTGCTACAATCAATCAGCCTTTTGTTTTGGCTCGAGTGATATTGGTAGCTTTTACAAAAATAAGTTGCCTCCTGACCAGATAATAGACCGTGAAAACACCTGTTGGTGGCACAAACAGGGCAGCTTTGTCCCACGTTGTCAGAAATCCTACAAGATGATCCCAGCTCTGATGTATCTCTTTGCAAAAATATTTCTGTTAATGGGATTGTTTAAACACCCTGTAGTTAAATTTTTATTTTAGCAGTCTTCCAATAGATTAATGGGAGAATACCTAAAAAACTATTTAAAAGCGAAAACTCTTATTACAGGGGTTCAATAACAGTGGGAATTTGTGAAGGGTGCCATTTTACATGCAACCACACACTGTATTAGACATGTCTGTAAAAGTAAAAGAAAGGGGAAACCAATTTGGTTTTCCAAAGATGTAGCACATGCTGTAAACACAAAAAAAGTTAGCTTATAAAAATTACAGACACACACAAGCAGATGATGATATGAAAATATGGAGACTCCAACAAAAAAAGACTGAGCAGTTAATTAGGAAGGTTAAAGCTCTTGCGTAAGAGAATATATAGCACAGTCAGTAAAACATGGGGACAAAACATTCTTTAGGTAAAATTGAAATCAGTTGATGGTAGAATAATAGAAGGAGATAAGCAGATTGCAGACTGCCTCAATGATTACTTTTGTTCTGTTTTCACAAAAGATTGTGAAGATAGAATGTCTACATTAAAGGGACAGTCAACACCAGAATTTTTGTTGTTTAAAAAGAAAGATAATCCCTTTATTACCCATTCCCCAGTTTTGCATAACCAACACAGTTATAATAATACACGTTTTAGCTCTGTAATTATCTTGTATCTAAGCCTCTGCTGACTGCCCCCTTATTTTAGTTCTTTTGACAGACATGCAGTTTACCCAATCAGTGCTCACTCCTAGGTCACTTTACGTGCATGAGCTCAATGTTATCTATATGAAACATGTGAACTAATGCCCTCTAGTGGTCAAAATGTATTCAGATTAGAGGCAGTCTTCAAGGTCTAAGAAATTAGCATATGAACCTCCTAGGTTTAGCTTTCAACTAAGAATACCAAGAGAACAAATCAAAATTGGTGATAAAAGTAAATTGGGAAGTTGTTTAAAATTGCATGCCCTATTTAAATCATGAAAGTTTTTTTTGGACTTGACTGTCCCTTTAAGGGATGCTATGAAAAATAGAAACAACCTTAACAGTAATCTTTTTACAGAGGATGAGGTTTTGTTAGCATTATCAAAAATAAATGTTAAAAAGGCAGTGGGTCCTAAAAATATTCATCCAAGGGTTTTAAAAGAACTTCGATCAGTGCTAACTGTCCCATTAACTGATCTGTTTAATCAGTCACTATTAACAGGAGCTGTCCCAGATGATTGGAGAATAGCAAATGTAATACCTCTCCATAAAAAGGGCAGTAGAGAAGAATCTGATAACTACAGGTCAGTTAGTTTAACTTCAGTAGTAGGGAAATTAATGGAAAACCTCTTAAAAGAAAGAATTATGACTTACATAGAGACAAACAATTTAGAGGACCAAAATCAGCATGGTTTTACTTCAGGGAGATCATGTCAGACTAATCTAATTGACTTCTTTGATTATGTATAAAAAGTATTAGACAAGGTCGGAGCAGTTGATGTAGCATATCTAGATTTCAGCAAAGCATTTGACACCATCCCACACAATAAACTAATTCACAAACTGTATCTCCTTGGTCTAGATTCAAAAATTGTGAACTGGGTGGAATGCTGGCTTAAGGACAGAAAACAAAGTGTCTTAGTAAATGGAGTTCATTCAGCAGAGGGGGCTGTTACTAGTGGTGTTCCTCAGGGGTCAGTTCTGGGGCCTGTTTTGTTTAACATATTTATCTGTGATATCGGCAAAGGGCTACAGGGAAAAGTATGTCTGCAGATGATACAAAAAAAAATTGTAACAGACTGGATGTTGCAGGGGGGGTAGAGAAAATGAGAAGTAATATACAACAATTGGAGGATTGGACAAACGACTGGGATCTAAAGTTTAACACAGCAAAGTGTAAAATAATGCATTTAGGGAAGAAAAATCCAAATGTTAATTACAGACTCAATGCCACTTTACTGACTGTTACAGATGAGGAGCAGGACTTGGGAATTATTATTTCAGATTATTTAAAACTTAGTAAACAATGTAGTAATGCAGCGAGTAAGGCTAGCAGAATGCTTGGATGTATTGGTAGAGGTATTTGCAGCAGAAATAGTAAGGTTCTTATGCCACTTTATAGATCATTAGTTAGGCCCAATCTTGAGTATTGTGTGCAGTTCTGGAGGCCGTATCTTCAGAAGGATATTAACAAACTTGAATCTGTGCAAGGGAGGGTTATCAAAATGATACATGGTCTAAAAAATAAAACTTACCCGGATAGGCTCAATGACCTAAATATGTATAGCTTAGAGGAGAGAAGGGAAAGAGGTGATATGATAGCAACTTTCAAGTACATTAAAGGGCTTAGTAAAACTGAGGCTGTGGGTATTTTACATAAAATGGAAAATTCAAGAACAAGGGGTCATGATCTCAAGCTAAAGGGTAGTAGATTCAGGAGTAATTTGAGGAAGCACTTCATTACAGAAAGAGTGATTGATTTATGGAATAAACTTGCTCAAGAGGTAGTAGCGACAAACACTGTGGTGGACTTTAAAAATGCATGGGACAAGCATAAGGCTATCCTACAAACTAGATAAGTTTATATTGTTAGATAATATCGGGCAGACTTGCTGGGCCTATGGCTCTTATCTGCCATCAATATCTATGTTTCTATTAACATATCAGCAAAGTTTAAACATTATTAGAACAGATTAACACAGTGTTTGCTGCAATTGTTTTCAATGGTCAAATTCCATCCACTACTTTTTTTATTTGGAGGCAAATTTGGATATGAGTCAGGAGACAACAGGGCTAGACACTGTCATTATGTTAACAAAAATGCAATTGTCTGGCTTCAGTAGAAATTATAACAGAAATAGTTATGTGGCAGGATTAAGTTTGTGAAGCCTGACATGCACTCTTTCAGTTTTCTGACTTTCATTACAAAAAAGTAGGGAAAATAAACAATGAAAGTATAATACAAATCTGTTGTACTATGCATAAGTAATCATTTTATATTACAATCTCAAGTGTTTACTGTACTATGCAACAAATGCATAATAAAAAGACAATACAAAGGCACTTGTCTGAGTTTCATATGAGTATTGCATTTTTTTCTGACAATTTTCAAAGTTAATTCCAGTTTACTTCCCACTGCATCATGTGAGAGGCAGGAGCCAATCATAAAAGACATATATGTATATATTGTGCATTTTTGCACATGTTCAGTAGGATCTGGTGCCTCAGAAAGTATGCATATAAAAGGATAGTGCAGATTTAGATAATGTAGTTGTTTAAAATGATGTGCTCTATCTAAACCATGAAAGTTTAATTTTGAATTTAGCATCCCTTTAAACATTATGACTGCTATGGAGACATCTTAAAACAAACACATAACCTTCTACGATTATACACTAGGAGGCTGTGCGCACTCACGTGTTTCATGCGCATGCTCAGGCTGCATGTAACATGCAGCAAATAAATGCCCTCCCCCCCCCCAAAAAAAAACCCATAGCACTGTAAAACTCTTTTACTTCTTTACTGTCCCTTTAACAACGATAACGTAACTGGAGCATCTAGTTACATATACAATAATCCTCTTGCACGTACCCATGTGAAAACCCAATTTCACCTCCCACCCCACAGGTCCGAAAAACGGAAGAGATTTAGGTTGGGAGATTTGTATATATATATATATATATATATATATATATATATATATATATATATATATATATATATATAAGCAGGGCTGCTGTATCATTGCCTGGAAAAACAACTGGCTTGATTTGACAATAACACAATATTATAGCATCTACACTCAGCTATTCCTTTTCTTGCTAAGACATATCTTAGCTGATTCCCATATATTAGCATTGTTGCCTTTACACCCAGATACATCTGTGTGAGTCTTTGTTCTCTATAACCTTGTCTGATTATATGACTGAAGACAAAAATCATTATTATGACTTTCCTTAGACGGGAACATGATTTTATTTGTATTCTTGTGGGAAGATAGCTGAAGACAAGCTCTCTGTTAACATGTTACTGTTTATAGACAAGTGTTTAAATACAAGATAACATTGCCTGTTTTTCGGATGAACATTATTTAAAGTTGAAAGTAATGAGTTTAAAAAAAAAACAAAAAAACAACAACTTTCTTTGATACCATAATATCAGATTGAGGATTCAATATATATTAAAGACATTCAGTGATGGAATTGCTCACCGGGATGCCGGGACTTTTCGGCCACATCCTATGCGGAGTTGGAGAAGGAGACTCTAGACATTCCAGCACAGAAGTTCTGAGGGTATATATGTAAACATTTGAAAACAGATGTCAAATGAAAAGTTGTTTTAAAATGCATAACCTTTCTGAATCATGAATTAAATAATGTGGGTCTCATGTACCTTTATATTAAAAAAGTCTACAGTATAGTATATTTGGTATTGTCTGCACGGACTCTGTTGAATGCTCAACAAATTTGTTTAAAATCTAGAAGCCAGTCCACACATTTAGGAGATAGAAACTTGTGACTATCCCTTTTAGCTTCTAGGTGTGGCTGATGGTGGCCAACAGGGGTAAGGGCACCCATGGGTGTCTTGGGTACTCTAAACCAAGAAGCCAGGGCCTAATTGTAAAGCACCAATTGCTCCCTGGCACCTGGGTTTGTCAAGACCTGGTATAGGTAGCCACTTTTTGTTGCTTACAATGCACTCAATTACCCGTCACTGAAATGCTAGGCCAATTAAAAAGTGCCACTTTCTGAGTTAAAAACATATTTTATATGGCATATATATGTATATATATATATATATATATATATATATATATATATATATATATATATATATATATATATATATATATATTTATCAATGAAGCCTATGTGCGCTATAGGCTGCTTGTTGCCATGGGGAAAAAAACACTGAAGCATTTGTGTTCATGTGCACTGAATGTTCTACTATTCTTCAATTAAAGGGACATAATACTAATATGCTAAATCACTTGAAACTGATGCAGTATAACTGTAAAAGCTGACAGGAAAATATCACCTGAGCATCTCTATGTAAAAAAGGAAGATATTTTACCTCACAACTTCCTCAGCTGCAGGTAAAAAAAAAATTAAAAAAAATGAAGAAATGAACAGCAGCCAATCAGCATCAGCAGTGCTGAGGTCATGAACTCTTTTACTGTGATCTCATGAGATTTGACTTAACTCTCATGAGATTTCATAGTAAACTTCCTTAAAGTGAAGGTAAACTTTGATGAATGAAAGCCCGTTTTTAAAAAATACTATTAAAAACAGGGGCACTTTCATTCATCAAAGATTACAAAGCAGCCGTTTTGATTAAAGACTTACCTTTTTTTCTTTTCACAGCCAGAGCAGCTTCCCCCTCCTGGAAATCCTCTATTCACACGTCAACAATGACTAATCCAGCTTCCTCCAATCACGGCTTTCCCCCCAGGGTAGTCATTGCCTGAGGCCATGCTGTGATTGGAGGAAGCCGAATTAGTCATTGCTGATGTGTGAAGAGAGGATTTCCAGGAGGGGGAAGCTGCTCTGGCTGTGAAAAGAAAAAAAGGTAAGTTTTTAATCAAAACGGCTGATTTGTAAACTTTGATGAATGAAAGTGCCCTTGTTTTTAATAGTATTTTTAAAAAACGGGCTTTCATTCATCAAAGTTTACCTTCACTTTAAACTGAATAGGGAAATAAGATGAGTGTTCACGAGGCTCATCCCTTCGGCTGTCCCGGGACAGACATACTGATTTGCTGCTTAGAAGTCCTTTACAATGGGATGTGGCTACTGAGGAACTTTTGAGGTAAAATATCTTTCTTTTTTACATAGAGATGTTCAGGTGATATTTTCTAGTCAGCTTTTTATAGCTATGCTGTATCACTTTCAAGTGTTTCAACATTTTGGTATCATGGCCCTTTAAGTAAATCAAATTGTGTCTTTTTAAAAAACTGTTGTGGTAATTTAAGAACAATGAACTTCTCTGTCTCTTTATCTATTGGTAAGGCTGCCGGAAAGTTAAAGGGATATTTCAATATTTTTTTCATTGCATTCCAACAAAGGCATTTTCAAATGTATTACAGTTTTTGATTTTGTTAGGCTTGTAGGTTGTGTCTGTTCACCAATAAAAGTTTGGGAGTTTTCTTTATCAACTAGTGAGCACTACGCCCATAAATGCACTGTTAACATTTTTATTTTCATGTTTAAATTTTTTTTTGAATAGTACTCTTTGTTATGCATGACAGAAACTCATTACAAACTCAGATACACACAAATACCAACTTCCAGATTTCAATGCTCATGAATTATTGTGTGTCGCTGCCTATATCTGAGCACTGGCCCTAAACTCTTCCTGAAAATTCATGAGCTTATAAATGTAACATCTGCTTCAGTTTTTCTCAGTCAGTCAGTTAAAGTCAATTGAGTGGATTTTATTTCAAGGCTCTGAACAGCTATTCCAGATTAGACAGTTGTATTTAGGAAATTAAATTCAAATTGGTATTAAGTAATAGACTTTAGCTTCCAATTACACCTGTGTTAAGAGTGAAGCTGTCACATTATATCTTAAGACTAGCAGGAAGATAAGAGAAATATACAGAAATGATCCTCTAAGAACAACAAAGCTCTGTATTTTTAGGCTTATCACTGTTTTGTGATCTGTCCTGTTGTACTCTGTGACATCATAACGTGCCTTGTAAAGGACAGCCAAGAAATTCTCAGGTATACCCTAAACCGCCCAAAAATGTTCTGCCATGTGACTAACAAACTCCTCCCACAAACCACCAGATCCCACCTCCAGATTAGCAATGTTCCAACCTTAGCTTCTCAGTCCTTAAATCGTAGGTGCTCAAAGCTGAGAAGTGGGCTGTGGTTGGCCACACATTGAAGAAACTTGTTGACCATACTAAATGGTTAATCTGTCAGTAAATACTGTCTCTTTTCTTCTATCCACAATGTCTTCAAATTGCTCAGAGCATATTGTCCATTAAATTTACACTATTCAATACATTCAGTTGCCAGTTAATTGATTAGTGTGTCACTCAATAAGTATGTAAGCTTCACTTTTGTTCTTTGTCAGTCCTAAACTTATATTTTTGTGCTAATGCTGGCTTGAAGAGCATTAGCATTAACTAATATTTTAACTTTAAATGGACAGTCTAGACCCAATACTTATTCTTTATTATTATTGTTAAATACCAAAGAAGCATCCTGCAACTGGTCCCACATCTATAAACTAGCAAGAAGCACATGAAACATTTAAATATTATTCATCTTTATGGAGCCAAAATGGCCGCCAAACTCCGACCACCTATTGCATGTATATTTTGGTATGTTAAGTTTCTCCAATCACGATCGACTCCTGAATACGTTTTCCTACTTGCACATGCTGATTTGTGCGTGTGCAATTTGAAATGGCTAACTGAAGAATTAAACGTGCACTGCTAAACTGTCATACAAGAAAACAGCTAACTGGACAAGAAAAAAGCTGTGAGCGGAGCTTGGCGGCCATTTTTAGCTATTAACAAACAATGATTATTTAAAAGTTTCATGTACTTCTTACAAGCTTATTGATGTCAAACCTGTTGCAAGATGCTTGTCTGGTATGTAACAATAAGTTATAAGGAATAAGTAGTGGGTCTAGACTGTCCCTTTAAGTTTAAGCCACTGTCCAGCTGCTCCTCTGCTGCCCTAAGAAGTCCCCTCCTTAGGAAATAGCAAGTGAATGGATTTTTTGTTAACAAATTGTGAGCAACCCCATGAGTGAATATGGGATGAAATATTTTTTTTGTCCGTGCACATATATACTAAATGCACCATGTTTGTTCTTGATTGACAGATTGGACGATGAAATATCTTTAAAGGGACAGGAAAGTCCAAATTAAACTTTCATGATTCAGATAGGGCATGTAATTTTAAACAACTTTTTAATTTACTTTTATAATCAAATTTGCTTTGTTCCCTTGGTATTCTTAGTTGAAAGCTAAACCTAGGTAGGCTCACATGCTAATTTCTAAGGCCTTGAAGGCCGCCTCTTACATGAATGCATTTGACAGTTTTTCACAGCTAGAGGGCGCTAGTTCATGTGTTTCATATAGATAATATTATGCTCACACACGTAAAGTTATTTGAGTCAGCACTAATTTCTTGAAATGCAAGTCTGTCAAAAGATCTGAGAAAAGGAGGCAGTTTGCAGAAGCTTAGATACAAGGTAATTACAGAGGTATAAAGTATATTTTGGTTATGTAAAAATAGGGAATGGTAAAAAAAAGGAATTATCTATCTTTTTAAACAATAACATTTTCGGTGTTTACTATCCCTTTAAGTCTTTACTGGCAGTCAAAAGGTTGAGTTTGTATGCTGTTAGAAGTAAACTTAAAAAAGTGACATTTATAATTACATAACATACAGAATAAAGATTTATTGGCATTTATGTGACTATAAATATGCAAACTGACTTCATTTTGTGCAAATTGAGCCGCAGAGTCTTTGGTGGGTTATAAGGAAATGACTATTACAGCAGATCCTGTACTTGTCTGCTGGCAGCATGAGCGCATAACATTTATCTACCATCAGAGCGTGCAGCCGCAGAGAGCACTGATTACACAGAATTTGCCTGGTAATTATCCAGACCTCTTTATACAAAAAAAAAAAAATGTTCATTACATTCACAAGAGATGAGCTGGCTCAGGATGTCACTAGATCAAGATAAAAGTGCGTAGGCTGCATTGTTTAAGTTGTGCATTTTGATGTGGTCCTAATTCAAAAACAGAGAGGTTTGGTGGGCTTTATAAAGAGTACACAAGTTAATTACCCAGGTTGTTTTTAACTAATCAGTTAAACATCATAGTACAAGCTCTTGCAGGGCTCATTAAAGAAATCCCATATTTCAATGTTTTTATTTTACATTTAAAAAAGTTTTAACACTACATCTTAAGCAATGTATAAGATTAAGGCTCAACAGGCCCTTGGCAACATTCCAGTTGAGGGCCCAAATACATATACAGTGCCTACCTCTTCTATAATAAATACAGCTATACCAAGCATAAATATACAGAACATATACAACAGTGTTTCTAAAACAAATTTAGCCTCAGATCCATTTTTTTTTACATTGACGTAAACCCAAGCCCCCAACCCACTTATTAAAGGGATTTTAAGCACCTTGACATTGTTACATAAAAGATTTTGTGATGTATCATGAAACAATGTGAAGCAATATATTTTGTTGTTGTTTATTTTGCCCCTTTTCATGTAATTTAGATCTGAAAATTGAGCAACTTCTAATTCTCAGAACATAAAAAGCACCCTGTTGTTGTATCAAGGCTAACCCTGCTAAACATCTATACTACCTGGCTCTAACTAATAACACTGCAAAACAGAGAACTTTACAATAATTTTATGAGGATGACTAGCCTTGTTGTCTGCAGACTAAAGCCCAGACTGAAAATTATGAAAATGGTGGCTCTACCAGTTCCTATTAAAGGGACATAAAACACAAAATATGTATTTCATGATTTAGGTAGAACATACAATTTTAAACAACTTTCCACTTTACTTCTATTATCAAATTTGCTTCATTCTCTTGGTATCATTTGTTGAAGGAAAAGCAATGCACGACAGGTTTCTAACTGAACACATGGGTGAGAAAATGACAATCAGTATAAATATGCAGCCTCCAATCAGCAGCTAGAGCCTAGGTTATTTGCATCTCCTGAGCTTTCCTCGATAAACCTTTCAACAAAGGATAACAAAAGAAGGAAGCAAATTAAATAATAGAAGTAAATTGGAAAGTTGTTTAAAATTGTATGTCTAAATCATGAATGTCTAATTATGACTTTACTGTCCCTTTAAATACAGTAGAACGGCATAATTAACAAAAGCAAAAGAAATATCATAGCATTACTCTGCTTTTCAAATGAGCAGTAAATATTTTACTAACAAATTGCAAAATGTCTTTAAATCTCCCTGTCGGCTGTTTCACGTGAAGTTTAATTTTGACATCAGAGTCCCTTTAAATAATACACAACAGGGTATCTATCGATCAGCTAATTTTGAATATAACTATGAACAGAAAAGAACCATAAAGGTATTTAATATTTACATTTGTTACATATAAAAAAACACTGATTAGTTATCACGTAACACAAACAGAATTTCTGTCCCACTTACAGAATACAGAACATTTTTTTTTTTTTTTTTTTTTTATCCTCACACAGCTCTGTCTGCGTTTTTAGAGAAAAGTGTGAACATATTACTGTCAGGCAAACACTGTGGCAGGCGGGACAGATAATTACTATTTATAGCACTCTTTTAATTAAATAGTCATGTGTTTATACAGATCACCGTTTTACTATTCATATATAAAAATAAAAAAAAATCCTCCTTTTGCTACATAGGGATTAATTACCTGCAATTCAAATCCAGCTTAAAGGGATAGCAAACATCTTCAGATTTAATTTAAAATCTTTAAAGTGAATGTAAATTTTGATGAACCAGTGCCCGGTTTTGAAAAATCCTATTACAAACAGGGGCACTTTCATTCATCAAACTTTACATTTCCCTGGTTTTGTTAAAATACTTACCTTCTCTTCGTGAAAGTCGTTCCAGCACTTCCCCCGCCTGTCGCAAGCCTCTTCCTATGTCAGAAATGACGATCCCAGCCTTCCTCCAATCAAAGAGTTGCTTTAGGCAATGATTCCCCCGGAGGGGAAGCCGCGATTGGAGGATGCCGGAATCGTCATTGCTGATGTATGTAGAGGCTTGCGACGGGCTGAAGAAGAGCTGGAGTGACTTTCAAGAAGAAAAGGTAAGTATTTTAACAAAACCAGTGAAATGTAAAGCTTGATGAATGAAAGTGCCCCTGTTTTTAATAGGATTTTTAAAAACCGGGCACTCATTCCGCAAAAACTTTACATTCACTTTAACTATGCATTTTTAAACAGCTTTGCAATATACTTTCATAACATTCTGCCACTTCTCATGTTATTTAGATCTAATATTATGTTTTTTTTCTAATTCTCAGCGCTGTACATTCACAATGCAGACTTCTCAAGGCTAACCCTAACCCTGCTATACGTCCTTTTTCTAATTGGCTTTAACAGATAAGAACTGCGGAACAATGCACTTTATACTAACATTATGACTGCGGCTAGGCTTGTTGTTTGCAGACTCAAGCCTTGATTGGCTTCTTTAAATTATGCAAATGATGGGTGGCGTTTAGCTATTGACGAAAGATTGCAGAAAACAGTTTGTTTTAAAAATGTTTCAACTTCGCTGATAAGTTATACAAAACAACTGAAATATCTTCTAATTGCAAAGCGCCAGATTACAAGTGGTGTGCTATTAAGCGCAAACACTTTTTACATGTTGAAAGTTGAAAGTAAAATGTTTCTGTGCAAACAAAACCCGAAGTACGTGAACTTTAGGACTTGGTCGCACTAACCCGAAGAGCGCAAATTTTATTTGCGCACAAGTAAAAGCATTTACTTTTAACTTGTAATACGCGCGTTAGTTAGTGTGTCACTTCTATTCTAACCCCATGAGGCCCATTTATCAAGCTCCGTATGGAGCGTGTGGGCCCGTGTTTCTAAAGACCGCTGCTCCATAACTCTGTCCACCTGCTCTGAGCAGGCGGACAGGGATGGCCATAATTTAACCCGATCGAGTACGATCGGGTTGAATGACACCTCCCTGCTGGCGGCCCATTGGCCGGGAGTCTGCAGGGGGCGGCGTTGCACCAGCAGCTCTTGTGAGCTTCTGGTGCAATGCTGAATACGGAGAGCGGATTGCTCTCCGCATTCAGCGAGGTCTTGCAGACCTGATACGCACTGTCGGATCAGGTCCGCAAGACTGTTGTTAAATAGGCCTCCTTGTGTTTACTTTCCCTTCAAAGCATTTGGAATTACAACAAAAAAAAATGTAAAAGAAATTGCCCCTGAGTGTGATTATCACAACAAATGTTTTTCACAGCTAATTTAACTGCTCTTTGTCATTCTTGTACAATTATCCTGCTATTTATAACCTCGGAAATGTGCCCAGAGATGTCATCTCTAGTTATTTCAAAATACATTTTCTCTATGATTAAGTTTTTTCCCAAGGCAAAAACAGATTTTCTTGATGATACCCAAGAACACAAATTCATCTCTGAATTAGTCTGAATAAGAGGAAATTAATACAGAGTTTGGATGGTAAAGCTTTGAATCTGTGCCTTCCTTATTCTCCCATCATCTGAGAGCTGTGAACACGCTGTGAATGTTTATTAAAATATAAGAAAGAAAAGAATTCAGCTGCATAGTAAAAATACAAGAGCCTTTAAACCAGTTCTCTGTAAAGTTATAGCATGAAATATGATTACAGCTAATGAACAGAATTTTTAAAACTGGTGTTTCTTAGAAGACACTGTTGTATGTTAAGCTTTGATCACATGGTAGAAGATAAAAATAAATATTGTCACACTTTTCTGTCTGAATTATATTCATTCTATTCATTAGACCAGAGGTTGACAGATCTATATAAAATTTAGTAGCAAAGCTACACTATTGAGGAGTCAGACACATATTTTTAGGAGCCAGGGAAGGATTCTTTATCTTATTATTATTATTATTATCTATACAATTTTTATTATTTGTAATGTGAAAAGAAAAACAATTCTGTTGCGCTATACAGGGGGTACAGTCAACAGAGATCATGCAGGGAACACAGATTGTAAAGAAATAAAAGGGAATACAAATTTGTTTTAGGGTTTGTTTTTTTTATGAAAAGGCAGGTTAAATTTGTACTGAGCTGACTGGGCAGACCGGAACCTCAGAGTTGCCCGGTAAACTCTCCTCTCAGGCTAAAGCTTCCATTCAGCCTGAGGAAACAGTACATGATACTGAGAAACGCGTAGCTGTGTTTTTAATGTGTTAAAATAAACACTTTTATTGATACATACTTGCTACTTCGCTTTTTATTTGGATATCCCTGCTTGGAGCAAGCCTCCAATTCCCTGAGGAATTAAAGTGCCTTCCTGACATCCACACACCTTACCTTTGTTGGTGACTACTAACTTGGCTGCTGGAAGCTTTAGCCTGAGAGGAGAGTTTACCGGGCAACTCTGAGGTTCCGGTCTGCCCAGTCAGCACCACATCTTGGTGCTTTCCTACACGTGAGTGCAATTGAGCTGCAATTTATTATTTGGTATACCATACGGAATTATGCTATGTGGCGCCTTCTCTGTTTCTTTATAGATTGATTCGTTGTGGACGGCCTTATACATCGAGGAGAGCTGCCTTACACACCCCCATAGTCATTGGGGACTTTGATAGAATTTATTATTTGGACTTTGAACTGTTTATTTTGATATTATCATCTATACAGGTTCTTCCTTTTTTTCTGTAACCATCTACATATATGCTTGTATGCCCATATAAATGTAATATACTGTGAACTGTGGTTATCATTATCTTGGTGTATCTAGATATTTGGCATATATAGATAGCGCCCCTATTGTATATATTATTGTACTATATATACCCTATGAATTGGGTGTGTATATATATAATTTACTTTAAATTTGTACTGAAACTAACAGGAAATATATTTGTATGCACCTGATATAGCAATATATACAGTATGTGCTTCCTGAATGCTAAAGAAAGCCCCCACATCTGTATTTTGGGCATTGTCAAACCATCACAAACATCAAAACAAAAAAAGAGGATTTATTTTTCACAAAAATATATTTTTAAGTGAAAACAAGAATATGTTTTTTTTTATACCTTATCTTAAATCTACAAAGGCAAATACTCCTATTATCCTTATATGATATGAATCTAAAGATCTTCTCAGTAAGTGCCTAGTTTAAAGAACCTGAAGACTTTGGACAATACGGTACATCTATTTGGGTGTTTGTGTTGGTACGTACATTATGTACATACATATGTGTGTGTGTTGGACTTGGTATATATATATGTGTGTGTGTGTTGGTATATTTATGTGTGTGTTGGACTTGGTATATATATATATATATGTGTGTGTGTGTTGGTATATTCATGTGTGTGTTGGACTTGGTATATATATATGTGTGTGTGTTGGTATATTTATGTGTGTGTTGGTGCATATGCACATTGATGCTTCTTGTGGTTGGATCACCCATGTGCATTGCTATTTCTTCCACTAAGGATACTTAAAGAATGAAGCAAATTAGATAATACAAGTAAATTTGAATAGTGTTTAAAATTGAATGATCTAGTTAAATCATGAAATATTTTTTTTGGGGTATCATGTCCCTTTAACCCCTTAACAACCAAAGACGTGCATGGTACAATCTACAAAAACTGCTAGGTAGTGACCAAGGACGTACCCTGCACATCCAATATTGAGGCATCACTGCAATACCCTTTTTAAGCAAGCCGATGCAGAGAGGGCCACTCTGTGGCCCTCTCTGCATTGGCCAGTGATGGTGCTGATTGTTGGTGAGTGGGAGCCATAGCAGGGAGGGGGGCTATAACAAAAAAGCCTTTTATTTTAGTAGTGGAAGGCATTCTGCCAGTATTTAAGATGACGGTGACAATTGTGAGGTGTGGGAGGGAAGAGATCTGTTTGAGAGGGGTCAGGGAGGGATCAGGGTGGGAGGCTGATCTCTACCCTAAAGCTAAAATTAACCCTACAAGCTACCTAATTAACCCCTTCACTGCTGGACATAATACAAGTGTGGTGCGCAGTGGCATTTAGCGGCCTTCTAATTACCAAAAAGCAATGCCAAAGCCATATATATCTGCTATTTCTGAACAAAGGGGATCCCAGAGAAGCATTTAAAACCATTTGTGCCACAATTGCACAAGCTGTTTGTTAATAATTTCAGTGAGAAACCTAAAGTTTGTGAAAAAGTTTGTGAAAAAGTGAACAATTTTTTTTATTTGATCGCATTTGGCGGAGAAATGGTGGCATGAAATATACCAAAATGGGCCTAGATCAATACTTTGGGTTGTCTATTAAAAAAAAGTATATACATGTAAAGGGATATTCAGTGATTCCTGACAGATATCAGTGTTACAATGTAACTATTGCTAATGTTGAAAAAAGAAATGGTTTGGAAATAGCAAAGTGCTACTTGTACTTATTGCTTTATAACTTGCAAAAAAAAGGAAAGAACATATAAACATTGGGTATTTATAAACTCAGGACAATATTTAGAAACTATTTAGCATGGGTGTTGTTTGGTGGTTGTAGATGTGTAACAGATTTTGGGGGTCAAAGTTAGAAAAAGTGTGTTTTTTTCAATTTTTTCATTATATTTTATATAAAAAAAATTTATAGTAAATTATATAATATGATGAAAATAATGGTATCTTTAGAAAGTCCATTTAATGGCGAGAAAAACAGGACATAATATATGTGGGTACAGTAAATGAGTAAGAGGAAAATTACAGCTAAACACAAACACAGCATAAATGTAAGAATAGCCCTGATCCTTAAGGGTAAGAAAATTGAAAAAGGTTCTGGTCACTAAGGGGTTAAATAATAAATGTGCATTTTACAGTTATGGAGTGTTTGTTTGTGCTTTATCTTGTCCCTTTTAAAACTCAAAGTTTCTCAAGAACTCAGCTCTTCATTCATCTGTCAATTAACTTTCACATTTTTTTCATCACTTTCCTTCTTTTGTCACTGACAGCCAAGTAAAAAAAAAAAATTTTTATCATCAAAGTAAACAGTTTTTATTTTTTTTAATCAACAAAGAGTTTAGTCCATGCTTGAAATCTATGGTTTTATGACAGTAAGTATGACACAGATATTATATTCAAGAACAAAGCTAAGTCTCATCACCCGAGTCTGCAACCTATGCTTAGACATGAAGAATGCTCTTTAAAATATAAACGGATTAGAAAGTAAAATATTTAAAAGCTAATTTTACTCAGGTATCTCCAGAAAATGTTGCAAACAAATGTTTCTTTCAAGAAACTGAATGTCACAAATACAGATACTGAAATTATATACCAACAATACCAAAACAACGCCATTAAATGACCTTATGAGTAATTAATACCATATCTCACATTATGAAAGCTTCATAATATAAATATGTTTTATATATTCTTGTAGGCTCCTAAATTTGGCAATTTAAAGTGACAGTCAGTATACTGTAAAATTGCTTTTCCCTTAATCTGTTTCCAATTACTTTTTTTTACCATCAGTATAAAGTGTATGAGAATTTTCTTTTTGAGGTTTGTTTGTTTATAAAAGCCCCAACCTAATGAAATGGGTCGAGCTTGTAGGTATAATTATATCTCTTAACTTTATCACATTGTTTACATATACATGCTTCTTTATCTTATTTCTGTCCATAAACCAAAGACCAATACTTATAGAAAACAATGGAACATTTTTAATTACCTTATCTCTTCTATACCCCACTGGGAGTGTAATTTCTTCTGCTGGTTGTTTTTACACAGCTTATCTTTAGCTTGGATCTATGACCAGAAACTTTCAGAATTGGTGGGGATACCACAGGCTAAATCAACTAATTCAAATGTCAATATAAGTGTAAAGGAAATGCTTGTAAACTATTTAATATACTCTAGCAGATAAAGTGGATCATTGGGAATAAATTAAAGATGAGACTTTTTTTACTTAACGGTCAAGTATGTGGCATGTGCTATAGAGATATTAATTCTCCATGATTTTCTTTAATTATGACCTGTTTTATTATTTTCTAAAATATTTGTTTGTTTGATTTTCATGGCTGGCTCCTAGACCTATAAGTTCTTCACTCTCTGCACTGCCTGTCTTTTGCAGCTCTGTAGCAGTATCCTCGTTCAATATACTGTATGTCATGGGACGCACAGGGTTCTCTATTTATTTCATGCCTTTTCAAAACAAGATTTTCTATGAGAGAGGAAAAATATATTCAATATCACAGAGGGTCTTAATCAAAATGGTGCATTAACATCAAATCAAAATCATCGTCATTTAAAGGGACATGGGACTCCATTATGTATATAAAAGGGCAGTTAAACAATATTATAAATTAACAGGTAGTGTCTCTATTGCTCACTGGATGACAGGGACAACTCCCACATAAATCCCACATATAGTGGTCTCTTATTCAGCAAAGGAAAATATTTGAGTAGAAAGTAAGTATGATCCTTGTGATAATATTTCATTAGAACATGTCAATTTTGAATTACTGACCCTAGATAACTATCTGTATATAAGTAAAGTCCTGATTGGTGGTCATGTGCACAGCTCATGCTACTGCTGCTCCTGATTGGCTAAATAGTCAAGTTCTGCTCACTTTCTGAGCAAGAGTTTACCGCTGTCTTCATTAAAGGGACAGTCTAGTCAAAAATAAACTTTCATGATTCAGAAAGGGGAATGCCATTTTAAACCTTTCCAATTTACTTTTATCATCACTTTTGCTTTCTTCTCTTGGTATTCTTAGTTGAAAGCTAAACCTAAGTAGGCCGTATGCTAATTTTTTAGCCCTTGAAGGCCGCCTCTTGAATGCATTTTGACAGTTTTTCATAACTAGAAGGCTAGTTAGTTCATGTGTGTCATATATATAACATTGTGCTCACGCACGTGGAGTTACCTAGGAGTCAGCACTCATTGGCTAAAATGCATGTCTGTCAAAAGAACTAAAATAAGGGGGCAGTCTGCAGAGGAATAAATACAAGGTAATCACAGAGGTTAAAAGTACATTAATATATATATGCAAAACTGGGGAATGGGCAATAATGGGCAATAAAGGGATTATCTATTTTTTTAAACAATAAAAATTCTGGTATAGACTGTCCCTTTAACCCCTTTGACAGAGTTAAACACCTAATGAACAAGGGTCAGTATAGGAAAAATTGCATGCCACTCACACAAACTAGAAGCTTACAAATAAATATAAAATGGAGGCGCAAGTTACATATTTTTATGCAGAATAAATAAAAAGTTATAAAAAATACATTTTAGGGTTTGCCAATCCCAAATACAGAGAACAGATAAATGCTAATTTGTGCTTCTTTACAACAAACACATTAGTAAACACTTGGGGGGTGATTTATCAGGGGCCGAATGGCCCCTGATACTGTGCGAGCCTTCAGCCTCACTGGAAACAGCAGTTATGAAGCAGCGGTCTTAAGACCGCTGCTCCATAACTGGTCCGCTGCCTCTGAGTTGATTGACGCCCCCTGCTAGCGGCCGCGAATCTGCAGGGGGCGGCATTGCACAAACAGTTCACAAGAACTGCTTGTGCAATAATAAATGCTGAGTGGATCATGTCAGACAAACCGATGATAAATCGGCCCCTTGGTCTACTCTATTCACAGGGTAGGGTCACATCTTATGTGATTGACTCTCTTTATATCTATTGTGAGGAAGGAATGCAAAAGATATGGCCCATCCAACAACACAATCTCTCACCAATACGACCCCTAACAACACACGCTTCCAGCATCAGTTGTGTTAACACTGCATAGAAATGAAAGCAATCAACATGACTTGTACAAAGAAACAACGCTAATCACATGATGACACGTTATTGATCGTGAACATGTCATGGCTGGGAAGACATCTTTATCAAACCAAGAGAGAGCATTGCTTATCAGACTTCCAGCTGACATTGTCTCCTAGAAATGAACCATTCAGCAGAATGTCCAGCTGACATTGTCTCCTAGAAATGAACCATTAATTTGGCATTGTATATCTTCCTGTATATCTTCCTCTGGCCTCATACATCAGCTGCTTGATTCAGACTCATAGTTTAAGTTTGGTTATGCCTTGTCTGAGATGAGTAATGGTGCAGCTACCTGAATATGGAGAGGTGACGCCGGAATGCACAACATATGTGTCATATTTATCATTTATAATTTGGAGGTGAGAAGGGAAAAATGTGATTTTACAGAGATGGTGTTTTTTTTTGTTTTTTTGTTTTTAAATAATTGCCAGAAGAATGATGAGCCAGGATTTGAAACTGAAGCAAACTAAGTTCTTTATTAAATGAACAATAAAGTCAAAATTAAAGGGATATGAAACCCAAATGTGTTCTTCCATGATTCAGATAGAGCATGCCATTTTAAGCAACTTTCTAATTTATAGCTATTATCAATTTTTGTGTGCTCTATCTGAATCACGAAAGAAAAAAATGGGTTTCATATCCCTTTAAATTTTCATGATTCAGATAGGTCATGCAATTTTAAACAACATTCCAATTTCCCTTTATCTTCAAATTTGCTTTGTTCTCTTGGTATTCTTAATTGAATGCTAAACCTAGGCTAATTTCTAATTCCTTAAAGGCCACCTCTCATCTCAGTGCATTTTATTAGGTTTTCACAGCTAGACAGTGCTAGTTTGTGTGTGCCATATAGATAGCATTGTGTGCTGACTCCTGTGGAGTAATATATGGGTCCGCAATATTTGTCTGAAATGCAAGTTTGCAAAAAGAACTGAAATAAGGGGGGCAGTCTGCAGAAACTTAGATACAAGGTAGTCATAGAGTTTAAAAGCATATTAATATAACAGTGTTGGTTATGCAAAACTGGGGAATGGGTAATAAAGGGATTATCTATCTTTTTAACCAATAAAAAGTTATAAGTAGACTGTCCCTTAAAGAAAAAAAAGTATTTACAGATGGGTATAATAAAAAAAAAAATTCTTGCATACATTTGGTTCAATCACTTGTTGTTAAAACGGCCATTTATTTAGCATTTTCAAACAAACTCTATCAATATAGAAAAATGTCCTGTTTTTTACATTATTTGAAAACAATATAATTCAATTGACTTCTGTGAAATCCACCTATTTCTCTAAATATCCTTTTGCTGATATGAGGTTGCTTTCCATGATAGCATACAGAGGTCTGCCATATAACACTCAAGACACGTGCACATTTTTCAGCCTATCTCAGTATGCTCTCACAGAAAGGAGATAGGCGTCAGCCAACGATTCCAATATAAAGAGATAAACATGATAATAGAAGCAATTAACACAAAATATCAAACTGTTACAGAACACTGTATCCAATTATAAAAACAATGTCACTATTAGACAAAAAATTCAATTAGTGTAAACCCTGCATATAAATAAATCATTTTTTAAAGGATATATGTCAAAAGAGTTGTTAAAGATGATTGCTAATGACTGTCAAAACAATGCTTTGGACTTATATCCTTTTCAAGAAAATGTTTTAGTAAAGGCACAGTGTACACTAATTGTATTTTTTTTTCTTTTGATAATAGATGCAAAATGGATTTTTTTTTATCACATGATTTATTTGAATCAGGAATGTTTACTTTTGACTTCAATGTCCCTTTAAATAATAGCTCTAC
The DNA here is from genome assembly GCF_027579735.1 of Bombina bombina. Taxonomy (NCBI): domain Eukaryota; kingdom Metazoa; phylum Chordata; class Amphibia; order Anura; family Bombinatoridae; genus Bombina; species Bombina bombina. The sequence continues at coordinate 299,087,554 of NC_069505.1, read as the reverse complement.
TGTTTTCAAAATGGCTGCCTTGCATAGATTTTTAAATTGAGTGTCTCTGCAGTGCCACAGGATATTTTTTTTCCTGGTATATTACTTTCCTTAAAACTGATATTTTAAATGCTGAAATGCAGAATTTTTCAAAGTTGCCATTAGAAAACTTAGAGGAACGTTAAACACCTCAAGATATTAATATAAATTGTTTAATTACATGTACTAAAACAACTTTGCAATTTATTTTTATTATTTATTTTGTTCTCCTTTCCTGCAATTTAATTCTGAATATTATGGGCTTTCCAATTCATGCTAAATATAGAAGTTCAGACACAACTATATTTCACACAGTCATTGGTTGCACACTCTAGTAAGCCATTTATAACCATTCTTAATTGGCCTGAGCAGAAAAGGTAACCTAAGTTACAATATGGCGATGCCCACTGCTTTATAGACATTAGAATCTTAACCTTACTTTTTTCCATATTTAAACAACTAATATAATTTTTAAAAATAAATCTACATATTATTCTCAGGCCAAGCTTTTCTTTGAATACAACATTCAAGCAATTATTTATTTACTGTTCAATGTCCCTTTAATTTTTAGGCTATCTCTTTTAGACAATATATGAAAAATGTCAGGATTAAAGAAATTATTAGGATTTAAGGGACAAATATACAGTCTGTCTTGAACTGAAAGGGTGGGAATGTGAGGGTAAAATAGGAAAGTCATATATAATTACTGAAACAAGGAGGCATTGAAGCTCTGCCTCATTCCTGGAATGAAACTTTCATACCACATTCGTCTGAAGCAAACATTAATATAACTCATTTACTGTGAATCTGTGAACATATAAATACCACATGTTTGTTTTAGCAGTTACAATCTTAAATTATACTAACCCAAATCTGACCAGCCACCAATTATATAAAACAATTATTAAAAGAAACAGTGATAATTGGGGCACCAAGACATAACATATGTTGAAAGGAGAAAAGTAAACAAACAGTAAAAATTATTTATATATACAAAAAGGGGTTATATTAATGTACAGGGTGGTAAAATATATAACACTTAAAAAAAAAACTAGCTATATTTTTTAGGAGCCTATGAGTTTGGCCTTACAAAGTTAGTACCAAAGAAAAAAATATATATAGACTTCCTGCCTTCTGGAATTTTTCCACACTTGAACAGACAGACAGATGGAAATAAAGTAACGTAAATAAGCAAAATTAAAATGCTTTAAAGGGACATAAAACCAAATTTTTTCTTTCAAGATTCAGATAGAGCATACAATTTTTAACTACTTTCCAATTTACTTCTACAATTCAATTTTCTTTGTTTTCTTGTTATCCTTTGTTAAACAGCAGGAAGGTAAAGTTCAGGAGTGTGCATGTATCTGAAGCACAATATGATAGTTGTTTTGAAACAATGTTATACATTAGCAAGAATATTTATATATAGAGCACACTCCTAAAAGTGAATCCACCCTCCTGGGTTATCAGCCTGGGTGCAGAAATGAAATAAATATAGTAGCAAACAAATGCACTCTCAGGTCTTCTTTGTAGTGAGTCAACAACCAAAATTGATTGACGTTTCGGGGTTCATACAGACCCCTTCATCAAAATTCTGATGAAAGGGTCTGTGTGAACCCCGAAAAGTCAATACATTTTGGTTGTTGACTCACTACAAAGAATACCTGAGAGTGCATTTGTTTGTTACTATATATATATATATATATATATATATATATATATATATATATTAGATGTGGAATATCTCAGGCTTTGTGTTTGTGTGTGTGTGTATATATATATATATATATAAAAAAAAAACAAAGAACAATTCCAAGACTAATCAGGCCGCACGTTCAACATTCAGATTTAATTAATTTCATAATATTTTGTCTTAAGAAAATAAATATTATTTAATTAGTCTAAACAATTTGAAAAAAATTGTAGAAAGCCAACTAACTTCTGCCGGGCTACAGATGAAAGGCAAATTGCATAAGATTATAAGTGGCACCCATTAAGTGTTACAACCGACAGTACCACGTTGACCTCTTGATCTCAGCTGATGGATTTGTGCTTCCCTAAATGAAGTTAATGGGACACGTCAGTTACAAGTAGCCTTGTACAGCAGCAATCACATTACTTTAAACACTTCAGATTTAAGGAGTAAAACCCATATAATTGAAAACCAATGAACTCCATTTAAAAAAATTTAACATGCCAGATATATCCTCTGTAATCACAATAAGACTAAAAGTACAAAATGGATTGAAATCAAACTGAATTTGCAGTTTTAGTAAAGATATGTTTTTCCATGTCATATCACGTTGGAGCCCAATGAAAATCATCAACAGAAGTTACAATTTGAAACATCAGCCAATTCAACAGCCCCAAATTACAAAAATGTGATCTTAACCACTTCAAAGTCTTCTCATATTGTAATTGTTGATCTTAACCCCTTGGCTGCCAAGCAAGTCTGAAACACATTATAGAAATGATATACACAGTATAATAGAATTTTGTATTTAGATTTCCAAAGAACTTTTATCATTTACATAATTTTCTAACCATCCTTTATGTAACAAGCATGCATGATCTAAATATAAATAAGTATATATATATATATATATATATATATATATATATATATATATATATATATATATATATGAGAAAGGTGAAGAAAAAGGGCTAAAAATAAAAAGGGTCTCATAAGGATAAAAATGGATATAAAATCCAAGCTAAAACATGGTCTTAGTCAAGTATAGTGTTGGACTCAGAACAAAACTGTAATCAATAATTTGTTGAAGACAGCATAAATGTGCCGAGTTCAGAAACATAAAACTCAATTACTTAAAACTCAATTTTAATTAATAAATATAAGTTAAAACCACAATAAAAAGCACAATTAAAACCTACAACAAAATACTCTTAAATGACATGCAATCCAACTAATTATTTGTAAACAGTTGTTTTCTCTGGGTCCAGGATAACTGGCTTAGACTAACTCGTAGAAAGTATGTGAAAGTCAGTTGCCTGATCGTTTATCCAAAGTGAGCTGAGAGAGATTAGGGATTCCAATACAAAGTGCAGAATACAAGATAAAAAATAAAAAATATATATGATAAAAAATATACAAAATGCAGAGTAAAGAATACAAAGTGCAATATACAACTCAGTATGTGATTATTAGGCCCAATGTTGTGTGTATTTGTCCTAATTTAGATCATCAAATTAAAAAACTACTAGTATATCGTTCCTGTATATAAGCTACCAAAATTTGATGCCTATATGTTGAATAGCTATATTGAAAACGTGCAGTAAATGATCAGTAGTCCACCTTACTGCAAAATCCTTCCTAATATCCAGATAAAAAATGGAGGTACTTATCGGTATATAACTTTTTTGTTGGTGTATAAAATGGAGGAGCCTGAAAAAACAGTCATACAAACTTCCTATTCAATCCTTACTGATGTCCAGATACATTAAAAGTACTTATCTGTATAGAACTTTTTCGTTGGTGTATAAAATGGAAGAGCCTGAAAAAAGGTGTAAACACGCCGGCGTGGTTGGTTTCTGCGAAACCGGAAATGGATCCTGTGTGCTAAACCGGAAGTGACGTCACTGGTGACGCAAATTCTTACGCGTTCCGTGGGTGCTATGCCCACTTCCTATGCGATGATCTAACTTAGGACAAATACACACAACATTGGACCTAATAATCACATACTGAGTTGTATATTGCACTTTGTATTCTTTACTCTGCATTTTGTATATTTTTTATCATATATATTTTTTATTTTTTATCTTGTATTCTACACTTTGTATTGGAATCCCTAATCTCTCTCAGCTCACTTTGGATAAACGATCAGGGAACTGACTTTCACATACTTTCTACGAGTTAGTCTAAGCCAGTTATCCCGGACCCAGAGAAAACAACTGTTTACAAATAATTAGTTGGATTGCAGGTCATTTAAGAGTATTTTGTTGTAGGTTTTTATTGTGGTTTTAACTTATGTTTATTAATTAAAATTGAGTTTTAAGTAATTGAGTTTTATGTTTCTGAACTCGGCACATTTATGTTGTCTTCAACAAATTATTGATTACAGTTTTGTTCTGAGTCCAACACTTGGCCACTTGGCCAAGACCATGTTTTAGTTTGTATTTTATATCCATTTTTATCCTTATGAGGCCCTTTTTAGCGCTTTTTCTTCAACTTTCTCTTTTTAACTTTAACATTCATATTTGATAGTGGTATGAAATATAAACAATAGGATATAGCAGCTTTAAGGTATCTCACCAAAATATTGCTCTGGGAAATAAAAACATACCCAATTATTGGACAGCGCTTAAAAACACACCCTTAACACTTCTTAACTTTGAGATATATATATATATATATATATATATATATATATGTATATATATATATATATATATATATATATAGGATGCTGGAACAAGTGCACTCTCACAGACTGTATCACAAATGCCAGGGTGCTAGAATATGGTTTATAATATAATGTACAGAAGACAGCACTTTCTGGTCTTAAATACAAAAGTAGATTCTGAGGAAGGAGAAGCTTTCCCCGAAACGTCACTACAAATAAATCTACTTTTGTATTTAAGACCAGAGAGTGCTGTCTTCTGTACATTATATATATATATATATATATATATATATATATATATATATATATTTATAGAGAGAGAGAGAAAGATAGATGTATTAGATTGTAAGTCCCCACCGAAATAGGGCCCTCGATTCCTCCTGTATTTATTTGTTTGATAAATGTTGTACTGTCTCTTAAAATTATTGTAACATCATTGTACTTTTATCTTTTGTATCCATGGACAGCGCTAAAGAATTTATTGACGATTTATAAATAAACTATAATAAATAATACTCTCTCTCTATATATATATATATATATATATATATATACAGTGGCGTAGCGTGGGGGGGGCCACAGGGGCGGTTGCCCCGGGCGCAAAATTCTGAGGGGCGCAAAATGCTTGGCTCCCAGCCTCCCCAGTCCCCACCATCTCAAGACAGTAGACAGTCACAGTCCCACTCCCAGCGGCGCTACAGGGAGGCTAAAAAATCTGACAGGCGCCTGCGCCCAGCCGTTCTGTCTCTCAAGTGAACTGTCTACTACTCTGAAGTCAGGACGTGCTGTGTAATGATTTAATTATCATAATTTTATGAGTGTAATCCTATCCAACCGTTACCTGCTGCTAGACTAGTGTTTACGCCACTAGTTAGCACGGTCCACTCCCACTCCCAGCGCACATGTCCGGAGGGAGGAAGAAGTCAGAGCAGCAGAGCCAGAGTGGAGTCAGACTGACTAGCACGCTGCGCCCGCAATGATAAGGTAAGTAGTGTCAACAAAAATGACCAAACTCATCACCAGGTCCGTATCAGAACCAGACCACCAGTGCCACTGCCAGCCAGAATTATAATTACATTATTATAGCCCCTGTTTTTGCCTGGGCCCTGGGGAATAGGGATTGGAAATGGCAACACACGCAAAATGCAGCTTAGCCTCTATCGTTACCCAGGTGACGTCGCAGGGCCAGCTAGCCAGCCAAGTTCCAAAGGACCCAGAGTCACTCTGAGCCAGCCAGCCAGCCAGCCAAATTCCAACTTCCAAAGGACCCAGAGTCTGAGCCAGCCAGCATGCCAGAGCGTGAGAGTGATCTATGCCGCTTTAAAGTGAAAGCTGGTTATTTTATTTCAAATTCATTTTTAACCTGGGTAAAATAAAACATACAAGATGTAGATGATCTACATCTTGTATGTTTTACCCAGGTTAAAAATGAATTTAAAAATAATAATAACTGGCTTTCACTTTAAAGCAGCATAGATCACTCTCACACTCTGGCATGCTGGCTCAGATGTATTTTAAAAATGAAATCCCATGTTTAAATATTAAACCATAAAAAATGTAATTGTTAAGTTTTATATAATGTACTTACTTAATGTATATAATAAAGTAATGGCTGCCTGCAACCATATTGAATCCTAATTTTTAAGGATGAATGTAGAGTTTAGAATTCTATCTATCTATATATATATATATAGTATATATTTTGTTGTTAAATTAAAGCTTTGTTTGTTTTAAAACAAAAACCTGTCTCCTAAGTTGTTGAGCTGTCTCCTAGATTCAAAGCAAATTTGCCAATCCCTACTGTACTGGTGGAAGAGACTCAGTCAGTGCTAATGGATTAGGGGGGCGCAATTCTTGCCTTGCCCTGGGCGCTGAGAAGCCACGCTACGCCACTGTATATATATATATATATATATATATATATGTATATATACAGGGATATAGCATGGTTTGAAGCAGATGTATCTATAAATAAAAATCATTTTTTTTTCTCAATTTTTCTCAAAGAAAGAAATACTGCACCATATCTACATGCTAGCCCAGTCTAAAAGGCTGATCACTCAGATGTGAAAGTAATTTGTATGAAAGGAGTATATAGTTCATGACTGTCAAAACCCCTTGAGTATATAACTTCTGGATGTTTACACTCATGAGGTATATAATTCTTGGATGTGTAACTCCTTGGGGTATACAGCTCACAGAGGTGTATAAAAAATGGGTATATTGTTCCTGGATGTATAAAATATGTGTGAGTACATAACTCCTAAATGCTTAAATTCCTGGGGTATATAAGCTCACGGATGTGAGTGTATGGTGTATTAAGCGTCTGAATGCCTAAATGCCTGGGTACTTCTTGATGCAAAAACTCATGGGATGTATAGATCCTGAATCTGTAAGTAAAACCTGGAGGGATATAGAACATGGATGTGTAAAATCCTTGGGTATCGAACTCCTGGATGTTTACACACCTGGGTGTGGAAACCCAAGGTTATCTAGTTCCTGAATGTGTAAACCCCTGGGGTATATAGTTTCTGGATGCGTCAATTTCTGGCGTATAAAAATGCTGGATGTGTACATTCCTGAGGTATAACAATTCTGGATGTGTAAACCCCTGTGGTGTGTAGTTCCGTAATATCAAAAACCCTGGGGTATGTAGTTATTTGATGTGTAAAATAAATATGAAAAAAATGCAATATCATTCAATTTAATTTTAAATACATAAATAGTACCCATAATGAGTAGAGAGTTACAGGACAAATCAAAACAATTAGAGTAGTAACCAAATGGTTTCCGATGTAGGGGACACCCACTGACTACTTGTACACTCCCCTTTATTGCTAGGACTGAGATTTGGTGACTGTATTCTGCTATTCCCAAATTATCCAATCCTCCCATATATTTTCCAAAAATAAGGGGGGATTTATATTTTGCTTGGATTGTCATTCTACTTATATTCCCCCTCTAGGCCAAAAAACTCTTCCTCATTTTGATTTTTCCTCACTCCCATAAAACCTCGCATAAAACCTTGCTCCTCACTCCCATGAAGCCTCACTCACAAAGAATATATAGTCATATAGTAAGAGACGCTGACCCCTAATATAAAAAAGGATATACAAACACAACTAATACATCTATAAACGCAGCTAGATCCACTTCTCTATTCATTCCTTGAGGTTCTATGGTGCCTAGTGTGTGGATCCAGTTCGTCTCTCTCTGTCTGAGGAGTCTAAGGCGATCCTCACCCCTTTCATTTCTTTTTACATGTTCAATTGCTTTAATATTTAGGTCTCTGCTATCACTTGCATGTACCTCCAGAAAATGGGCTGACACTCCGTGGGTGAGAAGTCCTATTTCTATGTTTCTGAGATGTTTTGTTAGTCTATACTTCACTCTCCTTTTCGTTCTCCCCACATACTTTTTCCCACATAAGCACTCAAGAAGGTAAACCACATTGTTAGATTTACAATTCAACAATTCTTGTACATCATGTAGTTTATCATCTTTGGTGGAATTTTTTTTATTATCTTGATGTATATGTGTACAACATGTGCACCCTGATCTTCCACATTTGTAGAATCATTTTGTGTTTTGCCTCAACCAGTTATTTCTTCCCTTTTCCTTTCTCAGTATACTTGGGGCAACCATGTTCTTTATTGATTGATTTTTCTTGTAGATTACCCTACTATTTTCTGGAATAATCTCCCTTAAGACCGGATATAAAGGTTTAGGATCTGTAAATTCCTGGTGTATAAAGTTTCTGGATCTGTAAATTCCTGGGGTATATAGTTCCTGGATGTGTAAATTCCTGGGGTATAAAGATGCTGGATGCGTAAATTGTGCTTTATCTCACACTCCCTTAGACAGGCCCAAATCAAATTGGTTTTCTTCAAAATGCTGCAAATCAAATAGCTGGTTTAGATATTTTGCAGTATTTTAAAAACCTACAGAAATTACTTTTTTGGCTCTCTAGGGATTGTACGACAAGCAAATTTTTTAACACAAAAGCAAGAAGTGGTTTAACATGGATGGAGGTACTCTGTGATCCTATGGTTTGTATGTAACAGCAGAACCTATGAATGCGTAAAAAGTTAAACATCACCCTGGTAATTTGTCCAGACCTAATAAACCTGAGCTCTCTGTTTAAATTTGCTACTACAGAATGTAAACAAGTGAATAGAGATTTCATTGTCCGTAGAATTTCTCAAATTCCTGGATCAATTGCAAAAGCATCAATTCGGTTTTTCTTGGATTTGTTAAACATCCTACATGTACGAATAAACGGCTACAGAGAAACAGCACATCATTCTACTCTAAGGACTTCCTATTAGAAAGAGCAAAAATAAATTGGTTTATTCATTGATCCCAATTACCACTGAGTATCTTTTTCATTTGTCTGGATTTTAAAAATAAATCTTTATGTATACGATTGTAAAGCATATAATAACTAATATCTCTATCTGGGCTGTCAAAATGTATTGAAGCCTCCTGAATAGCCTTATGTATAATCCAGGTATTTCTGTTATATATATATATATATATACTGTATATATATATATATATATATATATATATATACTGTATATATATATATAAAACACACACACAATGTATATACACATTTCTGTTACTGAATAGTTGCTACCAAATTGGCTGACATTTATTTATATACTGTATATACACATTGCTGTTGTGTTGCTATAGAACAAAAATTCAGAAAAGTCTTAATATTTTTAAAACAAACTAACATCCATTTGCAGGAGCCAATTTGGGCTTTAGTCTGCAGTAGACATGTGCACAGCGCAAACATTTGTTTCAATTGGTTTCGGACCGATTCTGAATTTTTTTAATTTTGTTTTGGATCAATTCGAATTTGTTTCGGATTCATTCGGATTCAAATAAATTTGGATGTGTTCATTTCGGATTCGATTTGTAAATTCGTAAGTTTTGTATGTGTTATGTTGATTCAGATGGTTCCAAGTAACACAAACGGAATTATTTCACTGTTCTCACTAAATCTCACTAAATTACATTTTTATACTGAATTGTGATTAGTCCATGGCCATTCGAATGTAACGAATAAATCTGAACTAATTTGTTTCATTAGTTTCATTGCTAGGGTAAATCGCAAATTCAAATCAATTCGAATCTCTGAATTTGTCGAATTTGTCTGAATTTCGATTCGGGAATGAAACAAAACGCACATGTCTAGTCTGCAGACAACAAGGTTAACCACAGGCATTATGTTAGTATAAAGTACAATGTTTTGCAGAAGCTATCAGTTAATTAGAGATAGATATGTATTAGGGTTAGGCCTGAAAAAAAATTGAAAGTCCTCAATATTCAGAGCTAAATTTCAGGAAAATGGGGCAAAATAAATAATGAACGTATATTGCAAAGTTGTTTCAGCACTGGTATCTAAACATTTTATATACAAGTCTTGAGGGGTTTATATATATATATGTATATATATATATATATATATATATATATATATATATTTATTTATTACTCATTGTTTATTTTCTTAAATTTGTCTCTTCAAACTACACAATTTCCCCTCCCCTGAAAGAGGCTGGTTTGCATACTGCATACTTAGGTGAATCTGTTTTTCTGTCACAAATGAGACCTAATAAACATACTTAAAGGGATATTAAACTTTGGAGATTGTAATATAACATAATGTGTTGTAAAAAAACATACTTTTAAATATTTTGTACCCTTTACTGTAACTCAATTATGAAAATTGTGGGCTATCCAAATTTCTGTTTAAATTGGAAATGTACACTCCAGCTGCTATATTCTGCATATTCACTGGCTGCACACTCTAGTAAACCATTTATAACTATTCCTAATAGGCCTCAGCAGAGAAGGTCACCTTATGGCGCGCCGACCATTGATTTACAGTCACTTGTCCCTTAAAGGGACACTATACCCAAACATTTTTTTACTTGTAGATTTTAATTCTATAATCCTCCTCCCTTTTTTTCTTCTAGTATATATAAATTAAAAGTGATGATAAAAATATATTTCTAAGGAGTTTCATCTTAAAGGGATGCAAACCCCCCCCAAAAATGTTCAGGATTAAGATGTTATGTACAATTTTAAACAACTTTCCAATTTACTTCTATTATCAAATTTGCTTAATTTTCGGGGTATCTTTTGTTGAAGAAGCAGCAATGCACTGCTGGGTGTAATCTCAACACACTGGGTGAGCCAGTGACAAGAGGCTTATATGTGCAGCCACCAATCAGCAGCTAGCTCCCAGTAGTGCCTTACTGCTCCGGAGCCTACTAATGTATGCTTTTCAACAAAGGATACCAAGAAAACAGACAAATAATAACAAAAGTACTTTGAAATTGTATAATCTATCTGAATCATAAAACAATAATTCTGACTATGTACCTTCAAATGTAATAATCAAATGATACATATAATATTCGGATGTTGATATTCAAACTACAGAAACCTTTAAAATGTAGAGCAGATGTCAAGGGGAACATTCATTCAGCAATTCAAATGCCAGAATTCTGACATCCATTATAATGGATGAAGCCATGTGGTCTGAATATACGAACATGAATCTTGGTGTTTCATAGAGGTCTGTCTGAATGAGTTGATAGTGTGTAAATATAATTGCTCTTATTTGTCTTGCTTTGTATTTATCTTCAAATTATTCTTATAAATATTTTGGTTTATGTTTGTGTAAAAAAATTCTGACATTCACTTACAATTGCTTTAAAGCATTTAGTTTTTAAAACCAATATTCAATAAAAGTAAATCATATAACTGTGGTGATTTACTAGGTACAAATCTCTACAAATGTTTTGGATGGCATGCCTTGACATGAATATGTTTTAATAAATCTTATATTGTTTTTCATTGTATTTTATTTTATGTGTTGCATCCAGCGAAGACTTCACTATCTCAGTGTATTGCTTGTTGAGTGACAGCGTTACTGTTGCGACTGACATATATTTTGTGCTACTGACATCAATAACAAATCCCTCTTTCATTTCATTTTGGAGCCTATTTTGGTAACATATAGTACATTAACAAAGATGACAGACGTGTATTAAACAGGGATTTGCTTAAAATAGTTTATTTTGACTTCCCTGAGTATGTTGACTTATAGCGTCTTCACAGATGTAAAAACACGAGTTTCTTTTGTTGTGGCAAGTCCTTAAGGCGTTCTAGGCATTAATACCTAGTATGGGTTTATAAGAAGTGTGTAAATACAATTTGGAAAGGTTTCCTTTTTTTGTGAGTATCGAACTTTGGAAGGATATATAAACCCTACTGTCTTGGGCTGTGTTCCAGTATACGTCTACTAAAAGTTATATTGCTTGAAAACCGAATCTATTTCAAATGGACACTGTGACAACAAAGAAATGAGCTGATCTTAGTACTAGGTGAGATGAGATCTAGCTTGCGCAAGCAAAACTCATTTTTATAAAGTTTTAATTTAAAGGGATATACCAGCCAAAATTAAAATCCAAATAGATACATTTCAGTTTTGAATAGAAGCATTTTTGTAATATGCACGTTAGCTAAAAGGCTTCTAATAAACGCTATAGCTGTTTTAAAAGTATATTTAAGCGCACCGGCATTTTCAACACAGCACTTTCATAGAGAGCCTGAAGTGTTTGCACCATATGGTAATGATTCAATGTGTTACTTGCTGATATAATTCAAGCCCCACTGGCACTTTGAGCAGCTGCAGTATTTAAAATGCTGGTGCACAGAGAATATCTAGCTATGCTTCACATGCACATACATACACTAAAACAGTGATAACTTTTACTAGAAGCATTTTTGCCAATACATGTATACTGCAAATATGCTTTTATTCAACAATGTAATTTATCTTTGTGCATTTAAATTTTGACCGGAATGTCTCTTTAAAAGTTTTTTTTTTTCATGATTTAAAAAGAGCATGCTAATTTTAAACAACTCTACAATTTACCGATATTTACAAATTTTCTTCATTCTCTTTTAATATCTAACTAAGTTGAAAACTTTCAGAACACTGAGGTCCCTTTGTCAGGGTAAGGGATATGCATTTAAAAATGACATATGTAAAGCATGAACATTTCTTATGTTGTAGTTGTATGGTCAGAGCTTTGGGAAAGGTTTCACAGGAATGTGTGAAAATGTTTGTGATTCCTGGACATGATTACTTGGATATGCATTACCAAGCAGTAAATACACAGACTGCAGGGTCATGTTGTACCTTATGTGTGAACGTACAACATGATCCTGCACTCTGTTTGCTTGATATAGGGACCTCAGTGTCCTGAAAGCTTGCAACTGTATCCACTATTATTTAGCTATTAAAAAATATCGCCTGTACATCACTTTTGTTATTTTCTTACAAAATAAGTTTTACATTTACACTGGCAAACACAGTACTGCTCTTTCTTTGCATATTTGTTCTCTTGGTATATTTTGTTGAAGAGCAAGTGCATTAGCTCAGGAGTGTGCATGTGGAGAACTATATTGCAGCAGTTTTGCAAGAGCACTAGATGGCAGTACAATGCCCTGCCATGTAATACTCCAGATACCTAACTTGGCATCTCTTCAACAAAATGGGGGGGGGGGGGGGAAGAAATTGGTAATAGAAGTAAATTGGAAACTTTTTTAAAAAATTGTATGCTCTGTCTGAGTAAAAAACAAATTGTTTGGGTTTCATATCCCTTTAATTCTCCTTAGAATGTAACTGTAGATTATATCTGTAAAAAAACAAATAACTTCTGTCAAAGAGGCCAGAGAGCATTGATTGGAATTCAGAACCCTGATCTACAAACAAATTACACATTGATTGGGAGATCAGTGCAGACGCTCATTTATATCTGTCCCTAATTGGTCACAGCAAAGGATATAAAAACAACAATGATGTGTATATAAAAAAAAATCTATTTAAAGTGAAATTAAATAATTATATATATATATATATATATATATATATATATATATATATATATATATATATATATATATATATATTTGTTTTTAAATGCTTGCATAGTATATATCATCAATTAAGTACTGCACTGCAAAATGATCTGTATAAAATAATTGTTTTAAAAGTACATATAACTGCCTTTTTTGTTTAAAAATACAGTATGCTTTGGTTTGCAGTACAGGAAGCGAGGAAGAGAAGAGGGAGGCTGTCTTAGGGAGATAGGAAGGGAAGAGGGAGGCTGCCTAAGAGAGAGAGAAAGGGAAGAGGGGAGCTTTTTAGGGAGAGAGGAAGGGGAGAGGGAGGCTGCCTTAGGGAGAGAGAAAGGGAAGAGGGGAGCTGTCTTAGGGAGAGAGAAAGGGAAGAGGGAGGCTGCCTTAAGGAGAGAGAAAGGGAAGAGGGAGGCTGCCTTAGGGAGAGAGAAAGGGAAGAGGGAGGCTGCCTTAGGGAGAGAGAAAGGGAAGAGGGAGGCTGTCTTAGGGAGAAAGAAAGGGAAGAGGGGAGCTGTCTTAGGGAGAGAGAAAGGGAAGAGGGGAGCTGTCTTAGAGAGAGAGAAAGGGAAGAGGGGAGCTGTCTTAGGGAGAGAGGAAGGGGAGAGGGAGGCTGCCTTAGGGAGAGAGAAAGGGAAGAGGGGAGCTGTCTTAGGGAGAGAGAAAGGGAAGAGGGAGGCTGCCTTAGGGAGAGAGAAAGGGAAGAGGGAGGCTGCCTTAAGGAGAGAGAAAGGGAAGAGGGAGGCTGCCTTATGGAGAGAGAAAGGGAAGAGGGGGACTGCCATAGGGGAAAGTGGAAGGGGGAGAGAAAGTTTGTTGTATGGGAGAGAGAAAGGGGAAAAGGGAAGCTGCTATAGGGAAGGAAGAGGAAGAGTGAGGGTGCCATATGGAATAGAGGAAGGGGAGAGTGAGGGTGCCATAGGGGAGAGAGGATGGAGGAGAGTGAGGGTGCCATAAGGGAGAGAGGATGGGGGAGAGTGAGGGTGCCATAGGGAGAGAGGAAGGGAAGAGGGAGGCTGCCAGAGGGCAGAGAGAAAGGGGGGAAGAAAGGTTGCCATATGGGAGAGAGGAAGGGTGTTCTGTCGAGAACTCCAATTCGTCAAAAACGCCAATCTGACGTCACTTCCGGTGACTCCTTTATTTTAATATCTGTTTTGCCTCTGTCTGGTGGGCCACCGCAGACCCTTTGGCATACAGCCCAAGTAAACCTTGGAGCATGAGGTTTTGCCCCCCTTGAACCCCCCAGGCGGAGGCAAAATAGATAGTGAAGATAGGCGATTACAGAGCCTATCTAATTAGTTGTGAATCCTGTCACTCACAGGACATGGACCAATCAGATCTATGGAAATACCGGAAGTGACGTCAGATTAGAATTTTCGACAGATTGGAGTTATAGACAGAACAAGGGTAAAAGGGAAGCTGCTACAGGGGAGGGAGGGAGGAAGAGGTAGGCTGCTATAGAGGAGAGAGGAAGAGGGAGAGAAAAAAGTAACTACTTTGGGTGGAAAGACTAAAGGTGCCATTGGAGCGGAACTACCATTGGTGCAGCAGGTGCAGCAGCACCAGGGCCCAAATACTTGGGGGGTCATAGCCGCCAGTCTATACATATGAGTGTGCAGAATGTTTACAATCCTAATGCAGGGGAAACTTTTATTAGCGCAGGTTGCAGATCCATCTTACCTATCTATCATCATATAGAGTAGCACGTATATTGTTATTATTGTTTTCTGCTGAGTTACCTTTGGGGCCCCAAAAATAATTTTGCAACAGGACCCTCTGTTGAGTAGGGCCGCTACTGAACAAGAGAGATTGCTTTGATGAGAAAGAAAAATAAAAAGATTGCATTATGGCTCAGGATAATTTGCTACTATATAATATTTAGATTAGATTTAGGCTCCAAAGCCATAATTAAGAGATTTCATGTCTGTCCCAGATGCTAAACAAGCACATACACCCACTAGGCTCCCTGTGTTCTGTACAAGTATGCCGAGCATTGAAGTCATCACACTGTGCCTATATAATTACATGGTAGTTTAGCTATTGGTAAATTAGCTATTATGCACATTGTTATCAGCACATGTCAATGCATCAATATTATAATGTTCAAATTTGTTATACCATTTTACTGGCACATGAATGTCCCTTTGTAAGTATGTTGTCACCAAAAGGGTTAAAAACAAAATTAAATTCAAACAATAAGTGTGTTAACTAGCAGGTCCTGACCAGGATCAAGCTTGTGAATGGCAGCCTCTCCTTATTGGTTCATAAAGTGTGCTGTGCTTAGGAGCACCAATGCCCTGCTACTCTAGAGTGGGAGTTTAGTTATATATTTAAAGGGACAGTGTGCACCAATTTTCATATAACTGCATGTAATAGACACTACTATAAATAAGAATATGCACAGATATTGATCTAAAAATCCAGTTAAAAACCTTTTAAAATCTTACTTAGAAGCTCTCAGTTTAGCACTGTTGATGAGGTTAGGCTGGGACACCCAGTGAAAGGGACTGGGAAAATAAGAGGAGCAGACACCCCCTCCCCTATTCCCTGCATATGAAAAGACAAATAACATAAACAGGAGCCAGCAGGATTCTGTAAACGCGTGTATACATCTGACACTGTGGGGCTTGGTTAGGAGTCTGAAAATCAGCACAATGTTATGTAAAAATAAGCAAATCTATACATTGTTACTAAAACACTACCAGATTGATTTATATAAATGGATCATCTACATAACATTTATACAAAGAAAAATGTAGTGTACAATGTCCCTTTAACCTCTTTGTGGGTGTTAAATTTTTTTGCATTATTAGAAAGTGCTTTAATAAATGACAGCATTTTATTATTAACACATTCTTCACTTTAATAGCCTTATTATTTTAATTCCAACTTTATTTTATTGATAAATAAAAAAAATAATCAGATTTTACGAATCTGTACTTTAGATCTGTAATAAAGAAAAAAAAACAAATCTCTCATTGCAACTGTGCACACCAAAAATACATTAACAGTTGTGTACGTTTAACCCATTAATTCCTAAAGTAATCAATTTCATATGAAATGCATTTGGTCTAATGATTATTTTCAGAGCCCTGCATCACTCATTTCTGTTGTCAACTTTGTAATTCTACTTAGCTGCAAATTTTAGCAGTGGCCTAAATTCACTAAATAGCCAAAAACCTCATGAGCAAGGGAAATAATTTAAATTAGTATTTTTTACGGAACTGATTTTGCTCAATTTTGAGAGTTCCGTTTCCCTTTAGCGAATGATTACAATAGTATAATTAACAAACTGTAGACATTTGACTAACCAGAACATTTTCATTTTCATTGAATTGTCATTTTCAAACAATGCAATTCAGTAATGATACATATGTCCAATGAAATCTAGTTTAGGAGAACAAGGTAGCAACAATCAGAGAGAAACAATCCTAAATAGACCAATGGAAAAGTGACACATCATCACAAACTGACACACTGACAAATTTGAAACTTAACTGCCCACCAGAATGTGTAGAAGACAGACTATGATTTCATATAACTGTGTATTACAACTGAGCCCACATATAAACACATAAATATATATGTATATAAGCATATACATATATATTTATAGTAAAAACAGATTCACCCATTGACATCCATATAAAGGCACTTTAGGTGCCATTTTATTTTTTTTAACACCCCACATCCCCTCACTTTAACCCCTTATAACAGCTTTTAGTAAAATCAGTTATTCTAGCTTATAGTCTCACTTTTAGTAAAATGTGTCATACTAGCTTATAGAGTTACTTTTAGTAAAATGCGTCATACTAGCTTATAGCCTAACTTTTAGTAAAATGCATCATACTAGCTTATTGTCTAACTTTTAGTAAAATGCGTCATACTAGCTTCTAGTCTTACTTTTAGTAAAATGTGTCATACTATCTTATAGCCACACTTTTAGTAAAATGCATCATACTATCTTATAGTCTTACTTTTAGTAAAATGTGTCATACTATTTTATAGTCTCACTTTTAGTAAAATGTGCCATACTAGCTTATAGTCTTACTTTTAGTAAAATGCGTCATACTATCTTATAGTCTCACTTTTAGTAAAATGTGCCATACTAGCTTATAGTCTTACTTTTAGTAAAATGCGTCATACTATCTTATAGTCTCACTTTTAGTAAAATCTGTCATACTAGCTTATAGTCTTACTTTTAGTAAAATGCGTCATATTATCTTATAGTCTCACTTTTAGTAAAATGTGCCATACTAGCTTATAGTCTTACTTTTAGTAAAATGCGTCATACTATCTTATAGTCTCACTTTTAGTAAAATGTGTCATACTAGCTTATAGTCTTACTTTTAGTAAAATGCGTCATACTATCTTATAGTCTCACTTTTAGTAAAATGTGCCATACTAGCTTATAGTCTTACTTTTAGTAAAATGCGTCATACTATCTTATAGTCTCACTTTTAGTAAAATGTGTCATACTAGCGTATAGTTTTACTTTTAGTAAAATGCGTCATACTAGCTTATAGTCTCACTTTTAGTAAAATGCGTCATACTTGCGTATAGTCTTACATTTAGTCAAATGTATCATAATAGCGTATAGTTTTACTTTTAGTAAAATGCGTCAAACTAGCTTATAGTCTCACTTTTAGTAAAATGCGTAATACTTGCTTATAGTCTCACATTTAGTCAAATGCGTCATACTAGCTTATAGTCTTACTTTTAGTAAAATGCTTTATACTTGCTTATAGCCTCACTTTTAGTAAAATGTGTCCTACTAGCTTATAGTCTCACTTTTAAAAAAAAATGCGTCATATTATCTTATAGTCTAACTTTTTGGTAAAAATGTCCTAGGGGCATATTTATCAAGCTCCGTATGGAGCTTCATGCCCTGTATTTCTGACGAGCCTTCAGGCTTGCCGGAAACACAAGTTATGAAGCAGCGGTCTAAAGACCCCTGCTCCATAACCTGTCCGCCTGTTCTGAGGTGGCGGACAGACATTGCCAGAAATTGACACTTCTGATGGGCTGCGAATCTGCAGGGGGTGGTATTGCACCGGCAGCGACAGTTCACAAGAACTGCTGGTGCAATGATAAATGCCAAGACTGTTTGCTGTCTGCATTTATCGATATGCAGCGGACATGATCCGCAATATCGGATCATGTCCACTCGCATAATGATAATTCGGCCCCCTAGTCTCACTTTTTGTGAAATGCGTCTCCCTTTTTTACACTTTCCTTCGTTCACCATGTAATATGTATACGTTTGTTTGTTTTTAGCAGGAGGTTTTTTTTATACAAACAGTGCTGTAGTTATCAACACTATAGCTTTGGTTTGTATAAATGATTTCCCACACAGTGTAGATGCTCTCTCTAGCTTACAACCAAGGGGTTAAGTTATGATAGTTAAAATAGGTGAGTGGATTCATATATTGTTGAGCATTGCAAAAATAACTTTTTCTCAGTACATCAGACACATATTAAACATTTGCCAAGAACAGAAATCTCTTACAGCTGCTTTCCACTTTCTTGTAAATCAGATGTGAGGACGCAGAATCGCATGACTTTCACAAACTGGCTATTATACAAAAAGCTTGGCAAAGTATTTCTGCGCAATAACTTTTTTTCTGTTCAAATTGAAGCACTCAACTGGTAAACAAAAGATATTTAACATTTGTATTATTTTTCTAATATCCTTATTTAACCCCAGCCCTTTTCATCCCACCTGAGCAATAAAAATGCTTCACATCAAACCAAAGACATCTAATTTTTCCAACTTAATATCTTTGGGGGAAACACAGAAAAACTGACTCATCAACCTTCTTTTAAAACTGTCACATCACTGCCGCTAGCACAGCTATGAGCCAAAAACAGATTATAACGTAAATTTAAACAAATGGATGAAATCACAAGATCAGAAGAAATCTTTGGCATTTCACAACTTTTGCAGATTTTTTTTTCTTAATTAAATATAACATTTCCACAACATAAAAACAGAGGCTATGAAAGAAATCACTGTTTTTCATAATGTCAAGACAAGCTGCCTTTACCCAAGCTCAGGTTCTATATTTAGAATTAAATCTGTTCCAAGACCTGAAGGTCAACTCTAAATACTCTTCAGCACTATTTGATGGACATCCTGTCCAGGAGTCGTTTAACAACATTATGTGACTTCCCCCACTAAGGAGGTCATATACCTCTCATCAGTTCTAATATAGATCGTAGCCAGGCCACTGTCACATACCTCAATAATTCTGTCCTGGATCTGTAGCCCACCTTCCTTGGCAGCAGGCCCACAGTCAACAATTTTAGACACAAAAATTCCTTCACTAGATGGTCCATCTTGATTGTCCTGGAAGAAAATGAAAACAACACATATATTTATATATATAATCATTTAAATATATCATAATCTCAGTTTTAGTATAAAGCAGTAGCTTATCTAAAGAATAATATTCTTTTTTAATTTTTTTTTTTGTGCAGCACATGTCCCAGAATTGTAAAACGCTGACCCAGGATATGACACACTGACAGCCACATTTAGAATGTTAATTGCAAAATAATAATTTCATAGTGGTTAAACAATGCACTTTGTCACATAACAAGTCATGTTTTGTATACTATACTGTAAGACACACCTGAAAATAATATTGCTGTGCCTGTTAACTTAATTTGGCAGATGATTTAATTGCAGTGTAACCAGACACCTACAGCACAATAACAATGGAGTTTAAAGGAACAGTAAACATCATGAGATTTTTGCAAAAATTGTTCAGTTATGCATAGTAAAACCACTTTGCAATATACATTCATTATTTTTATTGCCGCTTTTCATGTAATTTAGCTCTTAAAATGGTGGGTTTTTAATCCTCTGCACTGGAAATAAACCCTGCTGACTCTTCAAGGCTAACCATGCCACATATATCTCCCTAATTGGCTTTGGCAGATGACAGTACAAGTTATAAGACATGTGCATGGGTTGGTCCAAAAGATTATTTAAATATTTTTCAAAACATTTGTTTTGGCCAAGTATTGGTTTCGGATTTGTTACCGTTATTTCTGATGGGAACACATTTATAACTATTTTCAACAAAAATCTTACATTATAGAATTAGAGCAATTAAAAGAACATATCTTTAAATGCCAACAGTATAGGGGTCAATTACAATCCTTTATAAATGTTGATTTAATGATTTTTCAACAAAATTCACCAATAAAGTCTAAGGGGATTTTTATAGTTAAATCATTTGATAAGCTTTTCTAAAGGATTGTGATCTCGCCTATAAATCTATATCTTGCTGAATGTCTTGACCTCTCTGGGCCTCCTGACTTTGTGATTTGCATCTGAACCTTTATAGTCAAAGTGATTGAAAAACATAATTTATGTAGGAACTTGCCTAGTAAATTAATTTCTTTCATGGTGGCAAGAGTCCATGAGCTAGTGACGTATGGGATATACATTCCTACCAGGAAGGGGGAAAGTTTCCCAAACCTCAAATGCCTATAAATACACCTCCCATCTCACCCATACCTCAGTTTAACGTATAGCCAAATTAGTGAGGTGTAAAAGGAGTAAAAGCATAAAAAAGAGGAACAGGATAAATAAAGTGCTTTGTATAAAAAAATCATAACCCCCCAAAATTGGGTGGGTCTCATGGACTCTTGCCACCATGAAAGAAATTAATTAATCAGGTAAGTTCTTACATAAATTATGTTTTCTTTCATAAAGGTAGCAAGAGTTCATGAGCTAGTGAGGTATGGGATATAATACCCAAGATGTGGAAGTCCACAAGTCACTAGAGAGGGAGGGATAAAATAAAAACATCTATATCCGCTGAGAAATTAAATCCATAATTAAGTTTTCTTTAAAAAAACTCAAAAAACTCAATATAGTAAATGTATGCAAAGAAGACCAAGTTGATGCTTTGCAAATTTGATCAACTGAAGCTTCATTCTTGAAAGCCCAAGATGTGGTGACTGATCTAGTAGAATGTGCTGTAATTCGCTGAGGTGGAGACTGCCCCGCCTCCAAATAAGCTTTGTGAATCAAAAAGATTCAACCAAGATGCCAAGGAAATAGCAAAGGCTTTCTGACCTTTTCTGGAACGATGGGACTCTGAGAAACTTGTTTAGACACTTGAGGTCTAAAATGGGTCTGAAAGTTCCCTCTATTTTGGGAACCACAAATAGGTTTGAGTAAAATCCCTGTCCCTGCTCCGATCTTGGAACGGGATAAATTACTCCCATACTAAAAAGGTTTTTTACACAGCATAAGAACGCCTCTCTTTTTATCTGGTCTGCAGATGAAATCTCCCTCTTGAGAGAAAATCCAACTGATAACCGTGGGTCACTATTTCCAGTGCCCAGGGGTCCTGAACATCTCTTGCCCAAGCCTGGGCAAAGAAAGAGTCTGCCCCCTACTAGATCCGGTCCCGGATTGGGGGCTGCCCCTTCATGCTGTCTTAGTAGCAGCAGCGGGCTTCTTGGATTGTTTACCTTTATTCCAGACTGACTTAGATTGGGTAAAATTCCCTTCCTGCTTTGTGGAAGAAGAGGAAGCAGAGGGTCCACTTTTAAAATTCCAAAAGGAATGAAAATTATTTTGTTTACCCCTCATCTTAACAGACTTATCCTGAGGTAGGGCATGGCCTTTACCTCCTGTAATGTCAGAAATGATTTCCTTCAATTCAGGCCCAAAAAGGGTCTTGCCTTTAAATGGAATAGCTAAAAGCTTAGTTTTTGATGACACATCAGCAGACCAAGATTTGAGCGACAACACTCTACTCGCTAGAATAGCAAATCCTGCATTTTGCGCCGCTAATTTAGCATTTTGAAAAGCGGCATCAGTAATAAAAGAATTGGCTAGCTTGAGAGCCTTAATTCTATCCAAAATGTCATCTAACGGGGTCTCAACCTTAAGAGACTCTTCCAGAGCCTCAAACCAAAAAGCTGCTGCAGTAGTTACTGGAACAATGCAAGCCGTAGGTTGTAAAAGAAAACCCTGATTAATAAATAAATTTCTTTAGAAGACCCTCTAATTTTTTATCCATATGGTCTTTGAAAGCACAACTGTCCTCAATGGGTAGAGTTGTACGCTTAGCCAGGGTAGATATTGCTCCCTCTACCTTAGGGACCGTTTGCCATGAGTCCCGAATGGTGTCTGATATGGGAAACATTTTCTTAAAATTAGGAGGGGGAGAAAACAGTATACCTGGTCTATCCCATTCCTTTTTTATAATTTCCGAAATTCTTTAAGGAACCGGAAAAATATCAGTGTAAGTAGGTACTTCTAGATATTTATCCATTTTACACAATTTCTCTGGAGGTATTACAATAAGGTCACAATCATCCAGAGTCTCTAAAACCTACCGAAGTAACAGGCGTAGGTCTTCAAGCTTAAATTTAAAGGACATAACGTCCAAATCTGTCGGAGGTAATACATTCCCTGAGTCTGAAATTTCTCCCTCAGACAGCAATTCCCTGACCCCCAACTCAGAACACTGTGAGAGTACATCGGAAATAGCCAATAAAGCATCAGAGGATTCAGTATTCACATTAATACCTGACCTACTGCATTTACCCTGTAACACTGGTAATTTAGATAATACCTCTGTAAGGGTAGTTGACATAACTAAAGGAATTAGACGCACTAGAAGTACTTGGCGTCGCTTGTGTGGGCGTAAAAGGTTGTGACACTTGGGGAGAATTGGATGGCATATCCTGATTCTCTTCAGACTGAGAATCATCCTTAGGCATACTTTCTTGACCTAAAATATGGTCTTTACAATGTAAGGCCCTTTCAGTACAAGATGTACACAATGTTAGAGGGGGTTCCACAATAGCTTCTAAACACATAGAACAATGAGATTCCTCAGTGTCAGACATGTTAAACAGACTAGTAATAACCACAGAAGTCGTTTAAACACTTTATTTATTGCTTCAAATAAACTTATGAAAAACGTGTACTGCGCCTTTAAGAAAATAAAAAGTGAACAATTTTTCCAAAACCGCTTAAATAATGTTAATTTGTCTACAAAAAATAATTTAAACTTGTTGGTTTATCCAAAAATTACTGCATCCCAGTAGTAAGGGGAGAAATAAGGCTCTAAAGTAACTTAGATCAGAAAAATGTCAGTTTACACCAAAAATACCCCCTGCACCTCCTACCGCCTACCTGCCCCCAGGGTACTTCGAAACGACTTGCTAACACTCCGGACCAGAGATACACTGTCCAGGAGTAACCGGAGTTGCTGCTTGCTGCTGCTTAGACAGAAGGAAGTGCGCATCTGAGTGCGTGAAAACAAGCCCCGCCCCTTAAGGCCGATGCCGGAGTAGGCCCAAATACAACCGCATGGTGAAGCAGTTTTACACACAAGCTAAGTGAAAAACAATATACACCCCAAAATACATCCCAGTAAGTCATACTAGTTATAAGCAAAATAAAAACTCTATGAACCGTTTTTCTTTGTGCCTCTCCCATAGTGTCATATAATGCCCTTATAATGTCAACTAGCAAAAAATAAAAACTAAGGGGCTCCAGTAACACCCCTCTGTATAACAGGTCTACTGCTTACCCCATTCCCATACAGGGAAATAAAAGCCACCCAGTTCTGATATATCAAGTCTCCTCAGAAATAAAAGGCTGCACATACCTTAATGCTGCTTGTAGCATGAAACCGGTCTCCACACTGAAGATGTCTCATGTGTTACCTTCAGAAGTCTTGTGGGAACCAGTGTGGATCTTAGTTACAGCTGCTAAGATCATCAACCTCAGGGCAGAAATCTTCTTCCATAACCCCCTGAGGAAAATAGTACTCACCGGTACCATTTAAAATAAAAAAACTTCTTGATTGAAGAAAATAAAACTAACACCTCACTTTACCTCTTCCTAGTATAACACAGGCAAAGAGAATGACTGGAGGTGGAGGGGAAGGGAGGAGCCATATATACAGCTCTGCTGTGGTGCTCTTTGCCACTTCCTGTTAGTAGGAGGATAATATCCCACAAGTAAGGATGAAATCCGTGGACTCGTCGTATCTTGTAGAAGAAACAACATTAGTTGTTTTGTGTGAGACTCTGCTAAATGAAAAGATTGAGCTAGTACCAAGATATCGTCCAAATAAGGAAACACTTCAATACCCTGCTCTCTGATTACAGATAGCAGGGCACCGAGAACCTTCGAGAATATTCTTGGTGCTGTCGCTAGGCCAAAGGAAAGAGTGAAAAAATTGGTAATGCTTGTCTAGAAAAGAGAATCTAAGAAAACGATAGTGGTCTGGATGAATCGGAATGTGAAGATAAGCGTCCTTTAAGTCTATTGTGGACATGAAATGACCTTGCTTAACAAAATTCAGAATAGTCCTTATAGTCACTATCTTGAAAGTTTACAAAAGGATTTAAAATTTTCAGATCCAGGATTGGTCTGAAAGAATCTTCCTTCTTTGGGACAATGAATAGATTTGAATAGAAACCCAATCCCTGTTCCTGCTGAGGATCTGGTACAATCACCCCTGAAATCTCTATGTCTGAAAGACACTTCAGAAAAGCCTATAGGTCTGAAACACACTTCAGAAAAGCCTGAGTCTTCATAGGGTTTGTTGGAACATGAGTAAGAATGAATCTTCCCATTGGAGGTCCTTTTCTGAAACCTATTCGATACCCTTGAGAAACAATATTCTGAATCCACTAATTTTGGACAGATTCTGTCCAAATATCTTGAAATAATTTTAGTCTGCCCCCCACCAGAAGAACTGGTTTGAGGGCCGCACCTTCATGCAGTCTTAGGGGCTGGATTTGGTTTCTTATAATGCTTGGATTTATTCCAATTCGGAGATGGTCTCCAATTAGAGCCAGAGGCCTTAGGGGAAGGAGAGGTTTTTGTTCTCTATTCTGACGAAAGGAACAAAAACGATTGGGAGCTTTAAATTTACCCTTAGATTTCTTGTCTTTGGGCAGAAAAACTCCCTTACCACCAGTGATAGTGGCGATAATAGAATCCAATTGAGAACCAAACAAATTATTACCCTAAAAAGATAGAGATAATAATTTAGATTTAGACACCATGTCAGCATTTTTAAGATTTAAGCCATAAAGCTCTTCTAGTTAGAATAGCTAAAGACATAGATTTGACATTAATCTTAATGACATCAAATATAGCATCACAAATGAAATGTTGAAGTAAAAGAACATTGCTAGATAGTTCAGGATCTGATAACTGCTGCGCTAAACTGTCCAACCAAAAAGTTGAAGCAGCAGCAACATCAGCCATAGAAATAGCTGGTCTAAGAATATAGCCAGTATGTAAATATGCTCTTCTAAGGTAAGATTCAAGCTTCCTATCTAAGGATCCTGAAAAGAAGTACTATCTTCCATAGGAATAGTAGTACGTTTGGCAAGAGTGGAAATAGCCCCATCAACCTTAGGGACCTTTTCCCAAAACTCCAGACTAGCCAGAGGTATAGGATACAACTTCTTAAACCTAGAAGAAGGGTTAAAAGATGTATCAGGTTTAGACCATTCATTAGCAATCATATTGGAGATAGCATCTGGAATAGGAAAAACTTTAGGAGTAACCTCAGAAGTCTTAAATACAGAATTTAAACGATTATTAGCTTTGCTATCAGGAAGACTTGACTCCTCAATACCCAAAGTAAACAATACTTCCTTTAATAGAGAACGAATATGTTCAATTTTAAATAAAAAAGATTTGTCAATTTCTATCTCTGATGCAGGATCCTCTGAGTCAGAGGAACTCTCATCGGTAGAGGATATTTCAGTATGCTGTTGGTCAGTACAAAATTCATTAGATCTATGACAAGTTTGGAAAGACCTTTTACGTTTATTTGAAGGTGGAATAGCAGTTATAGCCTTCTCTGTGGCTGCAGCAATAAAAAATGTAATATCTGCAGGAATATCGGGTACATCAGGTACATTAGACTGAGAAGGAATAACAGTAGATGTATTTGTACTCATAGAAACATTATCAGCATGTAATAATTTGTCATAACAAATGCCACATAATTGAGCTGCAGAAATAAGATCAGCTTGTTTACAACAAACACACTTCAGGCAACTTAGTTCCTACAGTAAGGCAGGATCAGTTTGAGACATCTTGCAAAATGTAACAAAAAAGAAAAAATAACATTTAAACAAAATATCCAATTTCCTAAATATAGCAGCTTCAGGAATGGGAAAAAATGCTTATGATAAAATTCTTATACAAAAAGTAAAATCAAAAGCAAGCATCATAGCTTGCTGCATGAGAGCAGCAAGCATTAGAGGGAGAGGCTTAATATAACAAATAATAAGAACGACGCACTGAAATGATGCAACTCGCGTCATAACAGGCAAGACTTTGAGCCAAAAATGACGCAACTCATGTCACAACAGACACAACCTCGTGCCAAAAATGATGCAATGAAATGTCCCAGCAGGTGTGATTTTGCACAAAAAATATTTGCTCCAAAAATTACGCAATAAAATGAGGCAATTTGTGTGATCGCAAGCCTAATTTGCCCGCAAAAAATTTACAAACAGACTCCATGTTAGCAGCTAACACCCCAGGTAAGAAAAAAATACCTAAATTCTCCGATAAACATAATTTCCATTCTGAAACTGTGTGACTGCAAAGGGAAATATTAACAGACCTGACTCATGGCTAATATATGCAATATACATTAAAAACTTTATAATATAAAGTGCCTTACATAGCTGAGAGTGTCTTAAAAATTATATATATACTTTCCAGAAGACACTCATCCACATATAGCAGACAGCCAAACCAGTACTGAAAAATATATGCAGATGAATCCCCACAACCAGATTTACAGAGAGCCCTAGAATTTCCCATAGTTGAACATGGTATCACCAGGCAATACTCTCTTCACATCCCTCAGACAAACATTGTACTTGGATAGTAACTGGGCTTCAATATACTTAGAAGCACCTTTCACAGAAGAAATCAAGCACATTATGCTTCACCATCTCCTAAGGAGGCAAAGTTTGTAAAACTGAGGTATGAGTGAGGTGGGAGGTGTATTTATAGGCATTTGAGGTTTGGGAAACTTTGCCCCCTCCTGGTAGGAATGTATATCCCATACATCACTAGCTCATGGACTCTTGCCACCTATATGAAAGAAATGGCTGAGCATCTACTAGTCCCCTACCTCCCTGTGACAGGTTAAGGTTTGATTGAACAAGCCTATATGACTAAAAACAACACAATGCCTGACTGGCAATCCCTACACATCAATCATTAGTAATACTATAGCAGGATTGGACGGGGGACATGAACACATGAATGGTCAGAAGCCCTGTAAATCATTACAAACTAAGGAGCTGATTAGATAAACTTATATAGCTCTCTTCTCACTTTCCTGCCCATTTTTTGACCTTTTTTTTGGTGACAAATGGTAAGAATAAACTAACAAATTGATTTGGTCAAGCATTTCTTCGTTCTTTATCCGTTTTATCCCACAATGTATTAGTCTGCTCGTTTAACAGAATGATCAATGAATTGGCATAGATTCAGACTAATTTATTTTCGGGCCGAAGCTTGAATGCACATCTCTACAGGTTATACTATCTTAATAACCATGGTTAGCTTTGTTGTCAGCAGACTCAATCCCAGATTGGCTCCTCCAAGTGAGGCAAGTGGTGGGTGGAGTCTCGCTATTGAAAAACGAATGCAGTAAAGAAGATGTGGATTTGTTTTAAGAATGTTTAGCCTTGGTCGGTATAATATTCTATAACAAGACAAAAGAAATATGTTGTAATTGTAAGGTGTTTGGTGTCCCTTTAAAATATGTTTAAAAAGAGTATAGAAACATTTGTATTCTGTACGTTTAAATTGAGATACAAATGTCCATAATTCTTAAAGTTACAGGAAACCACAATTTTTTCTTTTCAATATTGAACAACTTCCCAATTTACTTCTATTATAAAAAATTGCTTAATTCTCTTGTTATCCTTTGCTGAAGGAACATTTGCAGTTAGCCGATCACATCTAGTTAGCCAATCACAAGAGACAAATCTGTCCAGGCACCAATCAGCAGCTAGCTCCCACTAATGTAGGATATGTGTGTATTATTTTTCAACAAGGAATACCAAGAGAACAAAGCACATTTGAAAATAGAAGTGAATTTATAAAAGTGTCTTAAAATGTTTAAAAAGTTTAATTTTGACTTTCCTATCCCTTTAATTATTTCCTATAGACAACAATATTGGATTGGAATGGGTTAACACTACGGTTGTCAAAAACACCCCCATCTACATTATTCCAAACAATGGTCACGTCATGTTTACCCAGTCATCTGACTAGGGAAGACTTCTTGTAACATCGCTACATACCAGCAAACAAGCTATGACAGTTATGCAGAATCTGCACTGTACAATTACGTCTAACACGATTATTGGTGTTACATACCTCGCAAGCAATGCCTACAGCAATCTTCACATTATAAAAGCAGCCCCTTACCATTGGTTCTGCTGGCTAATGTTGTACTTGAGGCTGATCAGTTTACCTGGTCTAACCTCAACAAAGCTGTTTAATACTGTAATATAGAGGAACATCAAAGAAATGAGTGGCTATCTATATATCTATGTTATCTGTGGCTTTCTATCTATATATCTATCATCTATCCATCTATCTATCTAATTATCTTTCTGTCTGTCTGTCTATCTTTCTATCTATTGCTTTTTTGTTATCTATCTGGTATCCAACTCTCAATCTCTCTTTTGCTATGTCTACAGCATTTCTCTATCATCTATCTCTCTATTATTATCTATCTGCCTATCTATCTATCTATCTATCTATCTATCTATCTATCTATCTATCTATCTATCTATCTATCCATCTTAAACATTTAACTATTTCTATCCATCATATATCTCTCTATCTATATATCATCTATCTATCTATCTATCTATCTATCATCTAAATAAACTGTATTTTTAAATACTTGTTTGTATGGGAAGCAAAGAAAAACATTCAGTACAATGTCCCTTTAAAAATGGTCTGCTTTTATGCTCAAAACCTGTTTGTTTTTTTAAATGACTTTTTAACAATAGGAACAATTTTGTAATAGGAGGAACCCTTTATGGTATGGGAACTTTTAGGGCTTCAAAAGAACTGACCATACCCCAGGAACTCTCAAAGAGTCTATAACTCCAAGCCTCAAGTTCACCCTACACAGCCAGACTCTTCACACCTACACAGCTCTTTCCCAATGGTATTTGGACACATTTACTGCAACCACATTATCAGAAATCCAATACAGTGATTGGATTACAGTGTGAGAATATCTCATTTACTACAAGATGATGTGGCTACCCACACGGTCCTGCTGTGAGAATGGTGTTGTTAGGGTTAGGACTAAGAATCAGGGTTAGGACGAGAGCTAGACATTGGCCTAGATTTAATGAAACCCAGTGCCAATTCAAGATATTGTGCTGCCTGGGTCCAAGAATGAAATGATGCCCTCCACAGTTATAACATTACTGATTACTACTAGCCTACTAGCCTGGCCGATGACCTTACTAAGCTTACCTACCTGCATGCAACCAATGCTTATGCACAAATGCACAATAAGTGGGAAAGGAATTAGGGAAGAGATGCACTTGTCCCACCTCGAATGTTGCCACCTTGAATGTTGCCCCTGACCGGTTCTGTTTTTTTTGTGCATGATGAGGTTATGCTGCTGGAAGCCTGAAACTTCACCCACAAAAATAGAGAACAGGAGGGGTCTGACAATGAAGTACTACCCCTTGTCAAGTGTTACCTGGGTCCGTTGAACCCACTTGGTCCCATGGTTGAGCCGACTCTGATTAAACCCATTTGATAAACTAAAATATTTTATGGAAAAACTCACCACAACATAACTCAAAAATTGTGGGATTCATAAATATCTCTAGCCCCTTTATCAAAACTGCAAGTTACAGCTCTCTCTCCATTATAGTAGATATAGCTTCATCTATATCATAATCGTTCAGTTTACAGAATGATTTTCACTGGATAGCAGCAGTTCAAAAGCACCTTCAAAAACCTTACAGAACAAACAAATTAACATTCAAACTAAGCCTCCCTCTATAGAACACTTCAGTCTAACATATACCAAACAGAAAATGTGAAAACAGTATAGATGAGGTTTACTAAACCCTACGCACAATACGGAAGTAGATTTTATATAATCTTGCAAAAGGGTTAAATGCATAGGTAAAGTTGCACACATGAACCTGCGAAGCACAGGGTTATTGACTGGTAGATACATATGTATGCCTCTATTGACTGGTTAACTTTCTGTATCCTTCTTGGAAGCATCATGGCAGGGTGTGCAACCTTACATATGTATTTAACTTTTTTTGCAGGGATTAAATACATACTGAAAAAAAGCATGAATTCATACAAAATTAAAAAGAGGCATTTTATGTTTACAGCATAATGCATTTAAGAGGTTAAAAGTAAAGGTGTTGAGATCTAATGACACTTAAGCAGGTAAATCATAAAACATGATCATTTTAGAAGCATTTGATATTTGGATCAAAGGGGAAATAATCTGGGTGGTTCTGTGTAGACAATATAGGAGGTTACTGGATGTGTCAATCAACAAGAAAATTCAGCTCAAAATGAATGATGAATTTAAAGAACAAAAAAGCAAAATTATGAGTTAAGCACCTGATGTGTAGTAGTGGGAGTTTTCCATCTAATTAACAAAAAGCTTTGTTTCAGTTTAGCGTCATGTTATTACGCCGTCCATCATGGGGAGGTGGTGCGCTGTCTAAACTGTGGCGTTACTCAGTCACATGACCCCAGATAAGAAATGAGCAGACTAGTAATTTATCTGGGACCATAGTTCAGTCTATTCATTTGCTATTGTTTGTAACAATGTTATATAGTGCTATATATGTAAAATAACATTGTCCAAGGCACGTGCACGCTCCAGAGACTACCTTAGTATTCTCTTATAGATAGGAGCTAAGTTTTATGTATTTAAACATTTTGATAGAAGGTTAGCATTTTCCTCGCTAGATTTTTAGGAGCCAAGTCTCCATAGCAGGAAGGGCCTGTCATGCTCTGCTTTTGATATATTTTTTTTAATTATTTTCACTTAGTTAGATGCGTCTCTTAAGAATGAAAGTGAAAAAATGCTCTATTTCATCAGTGAATTTTATTTTTAAACACATTTCCCTTTTCATTCTGTGCTTAAAGGGACAATTTACTCAGGTAAGTATGTGAAGATTTCATTAAATTTAAAGGGGCATAAACCCCAATATTTTTTTCTTTCATGATTCAGATAGAGCATGCAATTTTAAACAACTTTCCAGTTTAATTCTATTATCTAATTTGCTTCATTCTCTTGATATCTTGAAAAGCATATCTAGATAGGCTCAGTAGCTGCTGATTGGTGGCTGCACATACATGCCTTATGTGATTTGCTCACCCATGTCCATTGCTATTTCTTCAACAAAGTATATCAAAAGAATGAAGCAAATTAGATAATAGAAGTTAGAATGTTGTTTAAAATTGTATTCTCTACCTGAAAAAAATGTGTTTAATGTCCATTTAATGCTGTTGCAGGAACACTTTCAAATGTTCACTCTCATTCACTCTCAGTCCCTACTGGGTGCTTGATTTCTGCTGCTGCTTCTTGCTTACCTAGCTTTATCTATAGCCAACACTGCTGTAAAGGTGGCTGTTTTTACAGTCAAAAACAGATATGTCAAATGGCAAAATAAAAGTAAAGGAGCTATTTTTTAGGCCACTTTATACACTCTAGCAGTTAAAATTGATCATATTAAAGGGGATAATATTTTATAGTACACCGTGCCTCTAACTCCTGAATAAGCATAAATCATACTTAAAGTCATGTACACAGGAACAATACATAGCTGCTTCAGAGAAGAGGACACTAGGTCAGCCATGGCATATGTACATATTCACCAATTTACAGTTGCTTTGCAAGGGTTAACCAAATAGTGGGAAAAAAGGAATTTGTTTAAAATAAAATTCTCCATCACAGCATTTTTATACTTTGATATATATAATGCTCATTTAAAAACTATGGAACATTTACTCATTCCAAAAAGTGTGACAATAAATACCACAGAACCTGTTTTAGTACAGTATAGGTATGCAGCATATAGACAACGAATCCTGTTTTCATACAAAACTTTATTTATTCTATGGCTTTAATTACAGTGGCTACAGTGTGAATTTGTTTATTTTTTCTAAGTCACCTCATTATCAAATTAAACTTCCAACTTTAGACCAACACAAAATAATGTTATAAATTGTTCTCTTTCTTGATTTACAACATAAAACCAAAATTTGACTTTTAAAAACCTTGTGCACCATTGAGAATGGGTTAGAAAATTTAAATGGAATATTCCAAAATATGTTTAGAGAAGGTAGAGACATTTTATTTAACATATATTAAAACACACTTAGTACTGATTGGCATAGTACAGTCAAATGAAAAAGGCATTATTCAGATAGAGCATGTCATTTTAAATTACATTACAATTTACTTCTATTATTTAATTTGCTTTTTTTCTTGGTATCTTTTGTTGAAGAGCATAACCTAGGTAGGTTTAGAAGCAGCGATATACCACTAGGAGCTAGCTTCTGATTGGAAGCTGCACATTTCTGTTCCTGGTCTTTGTCTTTCCTGATGTGTTCAGCTAGCTCACAGTAATTCATCGCTGCTCCTTCCACAATAGATACAATGAGAATAAAGAAAATGTGATAACAGAAGTAAATTGGAACATTGTTTAAAATTGTATCTTCTGTCTGAATCATGAAAGGAAGGGGCATTACAGTGGAAAAATTGAATGCTCTAAATCGTTAATTTAACACTAGTGGCCTTGCAATGCTAGGCATTTATCCCTTACATGGGAGCCACAGAGCACTGTTGGTCCTAAGCAGAGAGTGCAGCTGACCCAATCAGCAATGGTAGAAGCACAATCCAGCTGTGCTCTAAATCGTTAATTTAACACTAGTGGCCTTGCAATGCTAGGCATTTATCCCTTACATGGGAGCCACAGAGCACTGTTGGTCCTAAGCAGAGAGTGCAGCTGACCCAATCAGCAATGGTAGAAGCACAATCCAGCTGTGCAACTACAGCTGCTGATTGGGTGATCAGCAATTTCCCCAGTTCTCTACTGCCACTAAGCTTTTACAGAATAAAATAATATTTCCACTATAATGGTATTTAAAAGGGACTTTCCATCCAAATTTAATGTCATATATGTCACTAAATATTCAGTAATGTTATTTCACATTAGCAGAATATTTAGTTGAGTAAATAAATAATTCATACATGTCTACAACTCCTCTCCTCAGCACTAAAACATAGATCCCCTTCTCCCACAGAGATAAATGTTTCCTCAGCTACTTTGGGTTTCAAACAGCCAGCACCATGCTCAATAAGAAAAAAGAAACACATTAAAACAATTAACATACCACACATGAGCGGCCACCAATAATATTAAATCCCAGGGATCCTGATTGCCGATGGAGTATTAGAGTCAGTGCTTTTGTTTCTTCACCCTAAAATGAACAGGGTACAATAATTTATGACTACCACAGAATTGTTGGATTGTTTTAAATATTGAATAAACATAGAATAAATAAACCAATAAATAAATTAATTAAACCCATACACTATGTTCCCAGACAGGATTACAATCCCACTGCTGCCACCAGCTGTGAACGTAGAAAAAAAATTCTTGTGGTGGTTTGTGCAAAAACAAAATGCCTTTCATATAAACTTGGGAAAAGTGTAAAGACAATAAATATGTCATGAAATCTGGATGTGTCTATAAATACAGTTCAAGTACTTTTATTTTTCAATTGAATGCAGATGATCTATAAATCAACACAATATTGCTGCTAAAATGCAAATTAACCATTTAACTATGAACACAACCTCTATATTAAAGGGACATTAAAAACAAATTGTAAGCTGCATAATAATGTACCTACATATCTGAAAAGAATATTGCAATGCATAATGCAGTTTTATTTAGTCAAATTAGAATATTATTTAATGTGTTTTTCTTTTTACTGATTTCCCTGTCCCACAGAACAAAGGTATCTATGCTAACCAATCACAATTGAATACACATATAAAGCACAAAATGCAGTTTGTACATGTGCAGTTAATGAAAGAGACTGGAGTAGCCTGCCCTCTACTCTCCCCTGAAGATGGTTTAGCATTGATTCAGCTTAGTTAATTAGTAGCAATTTATTTTTAACAGGCATTTAGACAAACAGACATATATTACTTTGTAATCTCTATCTAAAAGTTTAATAGAAATATGTTTATATATACACTATAATATTCATATAACTAACTTAACTACTTAGTATGCCTACTGCTATTGCAACTAACATTTTTCAAATCATGATTGTTGATGCAAAACTGATAATCCACCTTAAAAGAACAAAATGGCTACAGATAAGGTGAGGGATGAGGGCGATAGGCACCAGTTCACAAAAAAATAGCTAAAAGCATTAACCTACGCTTCCCAAGGAGAAAGTGAAACTAACAGAATTTTCAGATGTATTATAAAGCAAAAGGAAGCAAAATAAGTAATTAATCGTACTGCGATAATGTTTTACATTGGTGATGAAATCCAATAGAACAAAATAGGGAGAAGAGGAACTACTAGAGAGTTATTATTTTAATCCTAGTATCTAGAGAAGGAATTTACAAATCAATTTTAAATTTAGAAGCCAGAAAGGGCGTTAAAAAAACAGCCTTTATAGAGTTGAAAGGGACATGAAACCCTAACATTTTCTTTAATGACTCAGATAGGATATACATTTGATAATAACTTCCCAGTAAGCTTCTTTTATCAATTTTGCATCACTCTCTTGGTACCATTTATTTAAGGAGAAAATCAGATAAAAAAAGTAAATTTGAAAGTTGATTAAAATTGAATGCTCTTCCTTAATCATAAAATAACAATTTGGAGTTTTGTGTCCCTTAAAGGGACATAATACTCATATGCTAAATCACTTGAAACTGATGCAGTATAACTGTAAAAAGCTGACAAAAAAAATATCACCTGAGCATCTCTATGTAAAAAAGGAAGATATTTACCTCACAATTTCCTCAGCTCAGCAGAGTAAGTTCTGTGTAAAAAGTTATACTCAGCTGCAGCCCAGCTGCAGGTAAAAAAAAATAAAAAAAATGAAGAAATGATCAGCAGCCAATCAGCATCAACAGTGCTTGAGGTCATGAACTCTTTTACTGTGATCTCATGAGATTTCACTTACCTCTCATGAGATTTAATTGTAAACTTCCTTACACTGAATAGGGAAATAAGATGAGTGTGCACGAAAGCTCGCTCCTTCCGCTGTCCCAGGACAGACATACTGATTTGCCAGACAAGGGTGTTTATACATAGATAATAGTGTTTTATATCATATTTGTAGAATATTAATAATAAAAAAGGTTAGGAGCCAGATTAACTTTCTGACTCCTCGTATTTTCAAGCACTGATCTATAGGATTATTATATAGATTAAAAAAAAAAAAAAAACAATATTCAGGGTGACACTTTTAAGTCACATTTTGCTCCACAATTTCTATGCAAATCTGAATTTCTTTCTAGTATTATCAATCCTGGCAATCATAGTAAAAAAGTAGCCTATTAAGGATTATGAGTGGAGTGTTATTTAACGCTCCCACTTGATTGTTAACTGCGCTAGAAGTAAGCTTTTTGCACCTGTCGGGTTGCACTCGTATCACAAGTTGAAAGCAAACTGTTTTTGCTCTTGCGCTAACTCGACAAGCATAAAGAGCCGACCATAAAATATCACATGCGCAATAATCTATTCTCTCATAGAAGTCACTGGAGCAAAAAAAAGTGGAACAAACCTAACACCCAACTCGTGCGCAAACCCAATTGCATATTCTCAGGTGCGCTACATTTTACATTCCAATGTTCTTCACATAGAAGAATTTTCTATTTATTCATAAATACATATTTCTACACATATCTGATGTTTTTTGCATAAATATATATTTAAATATATTTATACATATATATATATATATATATATATATATATATATATATATATATGTGTATATATAGGTGTATATATGTCTATAAATACATATATACGCATATAAATACATAAATATATATATATATATATATATATAAACATATCTATATACATACATATACATATTTAGAGATGTATATGTATCTCTATGTTAAAACCCCTTTGTCTGTCTTTTTTTTCCAACTTCAATTGCGCTCAAGCGATTGCGTTTACTTTCAACTTTAAATAAGAGCAAAAAACCTAATGCACACAAAAACCCATTTTTGTTCCACTCGTAATTTAGCCCAAAATGTCTTCGTTGGGCCAATTATTAGCCACTACTTAAAGGGACATTAAAGTCAATTTTATGTATATGGATTTTAAATATCAGCCTTTAAACCTTACACAAATTAAAACAAATTGCAAATTAATTAAATGATAACTTGCTTTGTTTGCAGAAATTACAAGATTTTGCAAATCAGAAACAATTTAGAAATACAATACTTGGAAAGCCTGTTGAGGTTTATATTATATTGAAGTCCTTTCCACCAGTTAGAAAAAATATATAAATGAGTCAGTGATTTAATCTATGTGTTTACACAGTATAATGTTGTATAATGTTGCAGGGTCAGAAATAGCTAACAGGAGACATTCCAGCCTCACTAAAGATGAACAAGTTTCAGGACAAAATATTTTTAAATAATCAATTAATTTGATACTACAATATTGTTATTTATTTTTTATGTGGATTATATTTTGCATTTAATATCCTTTTAAGCAGATTTTTTTCTTGCCTGGATGTCTAATCCTAAGGATCGGGACCACGGTGCTTTTTACCGGCTCATATTTATCCATCACACTAACTTTTTGCATCTGTAAATCAAAGTAATTCTGTGTTTATTTGACATCACTCACTCCTGGCCTGAGTGTATTTTCAAATTCTCTGTTACTTGCACTATGTCATTATTGATATATGTATACACCTCCTCATAGAAGGAGTTTTCTTTCTTCTTCTTAATATTATAGAATAACTGTAAAGTCGTCAAAACTATGAAATGCTGGTGACTCTAATAAACAGGGACAGTGTAGTCAAATTTAAACTTTTGTGATTCAGATAGGGCATATAATTTTAAACAACTTTCCAATTTACTTTTATTATCAAATTTGCTTTGTGCTCTCTGTATTCTTTGTTGAAAGCTTAACCTAGGTAGGCTCATATGCTCTCTTATCTTGATAGTTTTTCACAGCTAGACAGCACTAGTTCATGTGTACCATATAGATAACATTGTGCTCACTCCCGTTAACTTATTTATGAGTCAGAACTGATTAGCTAAAATGCAAGTCTGTCAAAAGAGCTGAGATAAGGAGGTAAGTCTGAAGGGGCTTAGATACAAGGTGTTAGCTATGTAAAACTGGGGGATTGGTAATGAATGGATTAACTATCTTTTTAAACAATAACAATTCTGGAGTAGACTCTCTCCCTTTAACCTAAGCTGTAGTGGTAAATCTTGGTCTACCTGCTTGAAATTTTCCAGATTGACTAACCTTCAATGATGGGCTGTTATTTGTCTCTGCTAAGTTGTGCTGTTCTGACAAATGGGTTAAAAACATCATGTAAGATCAGCAATGTATTACTGGGAGCTAGCTGAACATATCCGATGAGCCATTGACAAGAGGCATGTGTAAAACCATTAATCACCAGCAAGATCCCAGTAGTACATTGCTGCCACTGATGATATGTACATATGCTTTTTAACAATGGATAGAAAGAGAATAAAGTCAATTTGTATCTGAATCATAAAAGTCTGACTTTCATGCTCTTTGAAGATCAAGAGAAACATACATTCAGTCAGGTGTGTCCAAATGTTTGCCTGCTCTGAGTATGTCTGTAAAAATGTCTTGAAAAAAAATGTTTGTTTCCATAAAAGTATATGCTCTGTTACAATTAATAGAATTGAAAAAAAATGTGATCAAAGTCTTGAAAGCGAAAAAAAATCAAGCAGCAGCCCCATCAAAATTAAAACTATTAATTTTATACAGAATGTGTATCTGTGATTTGTAGCCATACAGAGCACATATACATACATTACGGCTTGAAACAATCTAACTCTATCCTATATAATTGTATCCCCCTAAGAGCAAGCACTTACACAGTTAAGTACAAAAATACCCATCTCTCATCTGCTGTAAAGCAAGGAATTAGTAAACACCGCAACCAAAGAAGGCAGCAGTTTACATGTTATACCCACAGCTGTCAGCCAACAAAAATATCAGTTTGACAGAGGAAAAATTGCACGGCTGAGACTGGAATTTGTGCAGAATAAACCTTTTTTCTTCCTTTACAATAAATAAACCACCTCCCTTTTCCTTTGTGCTGAATAAACCTCTCTCTTTCTTTGTTCAGAATAAACCTCTTTCGTCCTTTACATCGAATACAGTGCTCTTTTCCTTTGTGCATAAGCTGATCTCTGATTTTAACAGAATAAACCTATCTTACTCCGTTTAAAATAAACCCCACTCTCACTCTGTTTAAAAAAAAAACTCACTCTTACTCTGTTTAAAAAAACAAAAACCTCACTCTTACTCTGTATAAAATAAACCACACTGTCACTCTGTTTAAAAAAAAAACCCTCACTCTTACTCTGTTTAAAATGAACCTTAGTCTTACTTTGTGTAAAATAAACCACTTCCTTACTTTGTGTAAAATAAACCTCACTCTTACTTTGTGTAAAATAAACCTCACTCTGTGTAAAATAAACCTCACTGTTACTTTGTGTAAAATAAACCACACTCTTACTTTGTGTAAAATAAACCTCACTGTTACTTTGTGTAAAATAAACCTCACTCTTACTTTGTGTAAAATAAACCTCACTCCTACTCTGTGTAAAATAAACCTCACTCTTACTTTGTGTAAAATAAACCACTCTGTTACCTTGTGTAAAATAAACCACTCTTACTTTGTGTAAAATAAACCACTCCCTTACTCTGTGTAAAATAAACCTCACTCTTACTTTGTGTAAAGTGAACCTCACTCTTACTTTGTGTAAAATAAACCACTCTTACTTTGTGTAAAATAAACCTCACTCCTACTCTGTGTAAAATAAATCTCACTCTTACTTTGTGTAAAATAAACCTCCCTCTTACTTTGTGTAAAATAAACCTCACTCCTACTCTGTATAAAATAAATCTCACTCTTACTTTGTGTAAAATAAACCTCCCTCTTACTTTGTGTAAAATAAACCTCACTCTTACTTTGCTTAAAATAAACCTCACTCTTACTTTGAGCAAAATAAACCTCACTCTTACTTTGAGCAAAATAAACCGCTCCCTTACTTTGTGTAAAATAAACCTCACTCTTACTTTGTGTAAAATAAACCTCCCTCTTACTTTGTTTAAAATAAACCTCACTTTTACTTTCTGTAAAATAAACCTCACTATTAATTTGCTTAAAATAAACCTCACTCTTACTTTGAGCAAAATAAACCTCACTCTTACTTTGTGTAAAATAAACCACACTCTTAC
Organism: Bombina bombina; assembly: GCF_027579735.1. Lineage (NCBI taxonomy): Eukaryota > Metazoa > Chordata > Amphibia > Anura > Bombinatoridae > Bombina > Bombina bombina. The sequence continues at coordinate 299,047,646 of NC_069505.1, read as the reverse complement.
TTTGTGTAAAATAAACCTCACTCCTACTCTGAGTAAAATAAACCTCATTTTTACTTTATGTAAAATAAACCTCACTCCTACTCTGAGTAAAAAAAACCTCACTCCTACTCTGAGTAAAATAAACCTCACTTTTACTTTGTGTAAAATACTCCTCTCTATATTTCTCTGTGCAAAATAAACATCTTCTTTTCCATAGAATAATCATCTATCTTTTGTTGCACCAAATAAACCTTGGTATCTTATTTCGTGAAGAATAAACCATATTCTTTCTTTATGTAGAATTAACTTCTTTCCCTTTATTCAGAATAAACCTCTGTCTGCCTCTGCACAGAATACAGTGCACTATGGGGTCGATATTAAAGGTTTTGCAAGCCTTTCGACCCACTATGGGGGCGATTTATCAAGCTGAGATGGAAAGGGGCGCACATACGCGCCCATGTCCGCTGCAGCTCGCCTTTGGTGGGCTGAATTCCCCTGGCAGAATTCAACATTGCACACGAGAGGTAATCCTGCCCGTGCCCAGCCAATCACGCATGAGCAGGAGCTGTCAATCTGCCTGGTCAGAATATACCGGGGAGATTGACATTTGCCACTTTAGAGGTGGCGAAAGGTTAGGAAAGCAGCGGTCTGATGACCACTGCTTGTTAAATATGGTGTGCAGGTTCTCTTGTGAGAACCTGCAGTCTTATTTGGGATCAAAAGGCTTGCAAAGCCTTTGATAAATCGACCCCTATGGCTGCAGGTTCTCACAAAAGAAACTGCATGCCGTATTTAACAAGCAGCGGTCATGAGACCGCTGCTTCCCTAATCTTTCGCCACCTATAAAGTGGTGAAATACAATCTCTGCGGTCTAGTCCAACCGGTGAGATTGATGGCTCTTACCCGCGCGTGATTGGCTGTGCGCGGGCAGGGGGCGGGATTGCACGTGAGCGCAAAATAGCGCTCGTGTGCAATGCTGAATTCTGCCAGGGGAATTCAGCCCACCAGAGGCGAGCTGCGGCAGACAGGGGCACGTATGTATGCCCCTGTCCGCCTCAGCTTGATAAATCGCCCCCTATGTCATTTGCAAACAATAAATCGTTCTCCATAACTGCAGAATAAAGCTCTCACTTTTTTGTACAGAATAAAATTCCCGCTTTTGCTTTGTGCATAACAGAACTGGCTTCCTTTGTACTGAATAAATCTCTCTTTTTTTGCATAGAATAAACTTCTCTCTTACTTTGTTTGGGATATACCTGTTTCTTCTTTAGCAGAATAAACCACTGTGTTGCTTTGTGCGCAATAAACCAATAAACCTCTTTCACTCAGTGCAAAATGGATCATTTTGAATAGCAAAACATTTGACCATCAGCACTGTGCATTTTTTCTTTACTAAAATGCAGCTGGTGATATATAAGGTAAAGAGATGAGGATAACATATGGAAAATGATTCTCCAGCTAGAAAAGTACAGGATATAAAGGGCTTTCACAATTCAAAACTGAACAAATGTATTACAAATTGCATCTGATTGTATTAATGAGCAAAGCATTTCTTGAATAGATCCATAAGCAATTTTTCAATGCAAGCAATGGGGCTTATCTATCAAGCTCCGAATGGAGCTTGATGCCCCGTGTTTCTGGCGAGCCTGCAGGCTCGCCAGAAACAGCAATTATGAAGCAGCGGTCACAAAGACCGCTGCTCCATAACCTGTCAGCCTGCTCAGAGCAGGCGGACAGACATCGCCGGAAATCAACCCGATCGAGTACGATCGGGTTGATTGACACCCCCCTGCTGGCGGCCCATTGGCCGCGAGTCTGCAGGGGGGCGGCGTTGCACCAGCAGCTCTTGTGAGCTGCTGGTGCAATGCTGAATACGGCGAGCGTATTGCTCGCCGTATTCAGCGAGGTCTGGCGGACCTGATCCGCACTGTTGGATCAGGTCCGCCAGACTTTCTTAAATAGGGGCCTATGTATTAAAGGGACACTGAACCCAATATTTTTCTTTCATAATTCAGATAGAGCATACAATTTTAAGCAACTTTCTAATTTACTACTATTATCAATTTTTCTTCGTTCTCTTGCTATCTTTATTTGAAAAAGAAGGCATCTAAGCTTTTTTTGGTTCAGACTCTGGACAGCACTTTTTTATTGGTGGATGAATTTATCCACCAATCAGCAAGAATAACCAAGGTTGTTCACCAAAAATGGGCCGGCATCTAAACTTACATTCTCGCATTTTAAATAAAGATACCAACAGAATGAGGAAAATTTAATAATAGGAGTAAATTAGAAAGTTGCTTAAAATTTCATGCTCTATCTGAATCACAAAAGAAAAAATTTGGGTTCAGTGTCCCTTTAAGTTGTAATTATAAACCTACTGGCAATCTGAAGCCAGTGAAATGTGCCACAGTGACCATAAATGATTGTCATTAGTTTGTTAAAATATAGCTTATTGTCATCTAACAGATAGTTGTCCAACAGCCAAGTACATAGAATAAATATGAGGGGAGGAAAATGGCTTTCTAAAATTCTGCAAAAACATCTGGATACTGAAACCAAAAATGTAGCTTTAGTAGACTACATTTTAACTATGTAGCAATAATACAGTCAAATACAGTCAAAATGTGTTCTATAATATATATAATTAATATATTAAATGTAAAATATTAAAAAATATTAATAATTATTAAAAAATAATTATAGATACTGTACTATATGTATATATCTATATATATATATATATATATATATATATATATATATATATATATATATATATATATATATTCTATGTATTATTTAGAATTTTTTACAGTATCTAAAATTATTTTAAATAATTAATATTTTTTTTAATACTTTATATTTAATATTTTAATAATGCACTTTAAGATTACTAAGTTTTCATTTGCGCTAACCCAACACTACATTAGACCTAAAGCGCGAAAACCAAAGCTTGTTACACATATTTTACATTCATATAATGTATGTCATAATGTTAATGTAATATATATATATATATATATATATATATATATATGTATTTAAAATAAAAATAACATTGTCCTGTATGTGAAGAACTAACTGCTGTCGGGCAATAAGGTTTTTTTCTTCTACGCTGTACATTGAAGTCTAAGGGGAGAATTTGTTAGAACCCAAGTTAGCGCTCATCAGCTTTCACTTGTACGCAAACATTTTACTTTCAACTTGTGATATGCACACTAACCCCTGAGCGTAAAAAGATTACTTACAGCAATGTTTCTGAGTGGGATAACCAAACAGTGCACCATTTATAATCTAGCCCACTGGTTTGCAAACTTGCCCTCAGACCTCCCTAACAGGCCACATTTTGAGGATATCTGAACTAGAGCACAGGTGAACCAATTAGCTGATTTGTAAACATGGTTATTTTACCTGCTCTCATACAAGGTAATCCTGAAAACCTGGCCTGTTGGGGAGGCCTGAGCACAGGTTTGAAAACTAGTGCTCTAGCCCAATATGAGGTATACAAATGAATTAAAGTGGATTTAAAGGGTCAGTAAACACATTGCAATCACAAGACATACTACAGCAACACAACAGAAAAAAATGTATCAGCTAAGTCTTAACGTTTAAAACAAATTTGAATCCTTTTTACTGCAAGTATTTTTCAATAGACAAAGTACATCCACCATTTGCCTTAGCTGTAGGAGCTACTCAGGGCTTTAGTCCACAGACAACAAGGCTAGGGACTGTATATATAAAGTTATATTTATAAAGTTAGTATAAAATGCAGTGTTCTACAGGTGTTATCTGATAAATACAATTAGGAACATACATGTAGCAGGTTTAGCCTAGTGACGTTGACAGGGTGCATTAGAAAAACCTTAAAGGATTACTTTCTGTTATAATTTTTAAGCTAAACAACTAACATATTAAAGTTAATAAACATTAATTAAAACCTACTGACCTATATTTTCTCCAAAACAAAGTTTCATAACGTTCTAAAAGTTATATATTTTATTCGCCGATGATGTCACGTTATCCTGCCCACTATTTTCAGCACTGCATGTTCAAAATACTTAAACCAATAACTTTGTGTTTAAAGCGCCATTTTGAAACCTAGGTATTGTAAACGGATTGGTACAGAGCAAAGGATACCCACGGAGTGGGTTTGGAAAACAATTAAATTTGCAGACAAGATTTCTGATATACGGTAGAGATATGTTAATGAAATGCTATTGATAAAAAGTGTATTTGGGGTAGTTAGTTAGTAACAGGCATAGAAAATATTTACTTACAGTGGCCCTTTAATTTTCAAAACTAAATTGCATAAAAATGGAGCAATAATGAAAGATTTTTTAATCACACATAACTAAACATTTTATATAAAAACCTATTGGTGCTTTCTGTCCCTTTAAAAGGACAGTCTACAACAGAATTTTTATTGTTTTAAAATATACATAATCCCTTTATTACTCATTCCCCAGTTTTGCATAACCAACACAGTTATTGTAATATACTTTTTACCTCTGTGATTACCTTGTATCTAAGCATCGTCTGACAGCCCCCTCATCACATAACTGTGACTGTTTATTATCTATTGTCATTGTGTTGTGCTAAATCTTAAATAACTTTCTGTGCCTGAACACAGTGTTATCTATATGGCCCACATGAACTAACAAGTCTTTTGTTGTGAAAATCAATTTAAAAAGCATGTGATTAGAGGCAGCCCTCAAGGGCTTAGAAATTAGCATATGAGCCTACCTAGGTTTAGTTTCAACTAAGAATACCAAGAGAAAAAAAAGCAAATTTGATGATAAAAGTAAATTGGAAAGCTGATTAAAATTGCATGTCCTATCTGAATAATGAAAGTTTAATTTTGACTAGGCTGTCCCTTTAAGTCTCAGATGTCATGACAAGACATTGCATATAGATAAAATGTAGCATCTAACAAACATTAGCTTTTTTCTGTTAAATATATATATATATATTAATTATATTTTTATCTGTTTTACCAATTAAAATATTTATCTGGCATAGTATTGGACAAGTCTGTGCTTCCTGTGAGATTTCAGTACTTCAGTCTGAAAGCATATCTACATTAGCACAGCTGGCAAATTTGATCAAAGCTGTAATATATTACAAGAGTAAAAAACAACTACCCTGGAACTAACAGAGTCACATAGATCAGGTTTGAAAAAGATTTATGTGTTAGTCTAAAACGTGAGCTATAACAACTTGAAAAGAATCCATGCTTTTCTCAGAATGTGCGCAGCCCCTGGAGTTCCATTCTGCAGAAGCAATCAGGGAGATAAATGAGGTACTCACTGACAAACAGGATTTTCGTTGCAAGAGATCTGAGGGGGTATAGAATTCTAATGTACTTGGGCCCTGAACAGGGTCTGTTTCTGCCTTTAGACTGCACTGTACAGTGCTAGATATTAGACATGTGCTTTCGTATTTTAAAGAATTCAAAAAACAAAAATCACTAATGTTGCATAATTCTTTACCTATGTTTGAAAACACAAACCTTGCTGCCCCTTTAATGAGTAAACATTTGGATGATTTGTTCATAAAGGTGATAATTAGAGTATAAAAACTAATCAATAGTGATCCAGTATTGCCCTTCTTAGTTGATTAATTCCTGTATCTGCCAATAAGTATGTAAGCTTTACTTTTTGTTGAAAGAATCACAACCCCATTAAAATAAATACATTTAAAAATAAATCTTGTAGCAGTTGTTCTAGCTACTGCTTTAACTTTATTTACGTTTAAGCTGCTGTCTAGTTGCTCCTTTACTGTAGACAACAGATGATGAAACTACTTTTTTATTAACAAACAAATTACAAGCAACCACATAACCAGATATGATATGAAACAAAATATTTTTTTATTCTTATTTTTTTATGATAAATAATTTATCCAAAACAATTTGTTTGCCTGTATACATCTACTAAATAAGGCTACTAAGTGTCTTTGCACCCCTTTACTAGGGTAATGTATTGCTGGTCTTTTGGGGGTTCCTGCCTATATGATTAAAGTGCTCTAAGCCAAAGAACAAAGAAGTTGTATTTGAAATGAACAATATTGTATTTATCACAGCAAGGTAAATTCCAATATGTTAGACAATATTTTGTATGGCTTTATGTAGTGCAGGAAGATAACTACAGGGGTTTCAGAAGTCTCAATAGAGACATAGGGGCCTATTTATGATGGTGCAAGTGGACATGATCCGATATAGCGTATCATGTCCGCTGCACATCGATAAATGGCGACATTTATCATTGCACCAGCAGTTCTTGTGAACTGCTGGTGCAATACCGCCCCCTGCAGATTCACGGCCAATCGGCCGCTAGCAGGGGGTGTCAATCAACCCGATCGTATTTGATTGGGTTGATTTCAATCCGTCGCCTCAGAGCAGGCGGACAGGTTACGGAGCAGCAGTCTTCAGATACGGGGCATCAAGCTCCATACGGAGCTTTATAAATATGCCCCATTGGGGTAGATTTATCAAGCAGTGGATGCTGCAATCTACCACCATAGTTTCCAGACCATTGCTCCTTAACTCATCCGGACAGCAATCATCCCAATCGGATATGATTGGGATGATTGACACCCCCTGCTAGCTACCGATTGGCCGCAAATGTGCAGGGGGCGGCATTGCACAAGCATTTCACGAGAAATGGTTGTGCAATGATAAATGCCAACAAAGTATATTGTCTGCATTTATCGATGTGCAGCGAAATTTGGGCCATGAAGACTTTTCCCTGGTACCCAGTGAGGTTTAGTTACACTCCTGACACATTTATAGCCAGCAGAAAAACCTTTTTAAAAATTATTTTCAAATAAATTCACTCAGAGTGATAACAACATGGAAGTCAAAATTAAAGGGATAGAAAGGTGAAACCGTGCACCAGTAGTCAAGCTCAGAGAGCTGAGGCACGTGTGTATTGCGTTGGTGAGTACAAGCCACAGCTGACTCTGTTAGACAATGTGGTGTTTAAATACTGGTGCACAGGTCCTCACGGTATATGTGCGTATGCTAATGAAAACCAGTAATAGCTTTTGCTAGAAGCATTTTGGCTAATGGAAGTATATTACAAAAATCACATTTCAATTTTAAACTTTCTGTCCCTTTAAACTTTCATATTTCAGTTTCTAATTTACTTTTATTATCAAATTGACTTCTTTATTATGTCCTCTTTAAAAAGGTAGCTCCTTTTCATTAGATCATACTGAGGCAGCCTAAGGAGTGTGCACATGACTTGAGCACTATTTGGTAGCTGTTTTTACAAGAATGTTTGTAACAATGTTACACATACACATCCCCATTTCAAAATAAGGTGTACCTCATTGAAATATGGGAACCTACTACTATTCATAACCCCACAAAGCAGCATAAATAAGAGACATTTATAGTCACATATATCACACACAGAGATTGTTGCAGAAGAAAGTATGTGCTTGCATTTTTCACCCCACCTCTGGGCTTGTTGTGAGTGTGTTGTATTATATTTCTATTCAAAAAAACAAAACAAAAAAGCTTAATTTTCAGAGATTTCTTAAAGGACCACTAAAGTCAAAATTAAAGTTTCTTGAATTGGATAGAGCACATCATTTTAAACAAATTTCCAATTCACATCCATTATCTAAATATGCCCAATGTTGGTATATGCACATTTTCTGAGGCCACCAGCTCCTATTGAGCATGTACAAGATTCACAGAATATATGTACATTTTGTGATTGGCTGATGGCTGTCACATGATGCAGTGGGAAGAAAAATTGAACTAACTTTGAAATTTATCAGAAAAAAACTGCTACTCATTTGAAATTAAAACAAAATGCTTTTGAATTGTCTATTTATTATAGATTTATTGATTATGCTATTCTGCTGGGTTTAGTGGCCCTAAATGTGATTAAATAACAAAATAAAAAATGTCCTAGGGTTAACAAGCAAATATAAATGATTTTCCTTGATTTTTGGTTGGAGAGCTGAACTTCACAGTGCAATATGTGCCCAGTCACATGATTTAAAGGACGTAGTCTGTTAAAATTATTTTAGAATAAGCAGGAAAATATTCAGATGGCTTAAAGTGTGTAGACATGAACTGTAAGCAAAAACAATTGGAATTATGTGACATGTGTTTTTGAATCTAGCTTGACACATGCACACTCCCAAGCAGATTACCTCCAATAGAGCATGCAAGTAAAGAGACTTTTCAGTTTAAAGGGACATGAAATCCAAAATCTTTCTTTCATGATTTAGATAACACATACAATTGTAAACATTTTTCTAACTTACTTTTATTATAAGTTTAGCTTTATTCTTTTTGGTATCCTTTCTTGAAGGAGCAGCAATGCACTACTGGGAACTAGCTGAACACATTATTAAGCCAATCACGAGAGGCATATATGTGCAGGCACCAATCAGCAGCTAGGTCCCAGCTCCTGAGCTTATCTAGATATGCTTTTCAACAAAGAATACTAAATGAATGAAGCAAATTAGATAAAAGAAGTCAATTGGAAAGTTGTTTAAAAAATGTATGCTCTATCTAAATCATGAAAGAAAAAATTTGGGTTTCATGTCCCTTTAATTCAAATTTAGTTTGTTCTCTTGGCACTCATCATTGAAAGGTATATCTATGTATGTTCAGGAGCAATAATGCATCTTCTGGGAGCTAACTGTTGATTGGTGGCTACACCCATAGGCAAACTTCTCAACTGTCCCTGTTTGAAAGGGACAGTCCCTAATGCTGAACTCTGTCCAGCCGTACCTCTGAAATAGCAATATGTCCCTATTTTCAGAATTTTACTTAGCCCCACCCAGACACGGCCACAAGCCGGACACCACCAGAGGTCATCCAGATTTGCCCATGATTCCGCTAATTATGCACATGTGACCACACCCCCTCCTGACACAGCCCTGTCCACAAAATGTTGACAGCCCCCCCCCTCAATTTCTCAAGTCCCAATACCTAGCCACAAATGTTGTGAGTTATGTATATGCCTTTTGCCATTGGCTCACCAGATGTGTTCAGCTAGCAATGCATTGCTGCTCTTGAGCTGATCATAACTATGTGTTTAACTTTTTTGCACATTATTAGTGAGTAATGCAATAATAAAATGCTCTAACCTACTATTATTTCCCTTTTTAATATGAATTCCACATCCCATTAGATACTTTATATTGAGACCCTTTCTGCAGCAGTATTCTAATGCATCGGGAAACAATTTCCACCCCAGTTTTTAAATGATTTTTCTTGAAATACGTTTCCAAACCTTCCTTCTCCTTTAAAATTAATATTGCCAATTTTGTCATGGGCTATCTTGGCTTTTTGCTAGGTTATATTGGGGTCTGCCATTCTCATACATATTCAATTCACATTTAAAAGAAAACCACACACACAATAATTTCTGGTTTCATAACAAAATGTTAAAACTCTTTTAAAATATGGAGCATGATTACAACTAAAATCCAATGTTAGTTCATGCATCTTTATAAAATTTATAGTAAATTACTTCATAATAATACAAGAACCGAGCTTGTTAGGAAACTATAAAAAAAACTGTAAACAACTCACAAGACAGTCAGTAGCAACAATGTATCAATATATCATGAGGTCCTCATTTTTTATTAGCTGCATCATTTATTTATTTTCTATCTCAGATAAACTGTAGATCTTTGAAAAGCTGAGACATTATTTTGGGAACCCAAGCATCTATAAAATAATTGTGTATGCCACATTAGTATTTAAAGGGACAGTAAACACCAATTTTTATATAACTGCATGCAATAGACACTACTATAAAGAAGAATATGCACAGATACTCATATAAACATCCAGTATAAAAACTGTTTAAAACTTACTTAGAACCTCCCAGTTTAGCAATGTTGATGAGGTAGTCTGGGACACCCACTGAAAGGGGCTGGGTAAACAAGAAGAACAGACTCTCATCCCCTCCCCCCTTCCCTGCATATGAAAAGACAAATAACATAAACAGGAACCTGCAGGAGTCTGTAAACGTGAGTATACATCTGACACTGCGGGGCTTGGTTAGGAGTCTGAAAATCAGCAATATGTTCTTAAAAAATAAGCAAAACTATACATTGTTATAAAAACACTCCCAGGTGGGCTATATTAATAGATCATCTACAAAACATTTCTGCAAAGAAAAATCTAGTGTACAATGTCCCTTTAATGACATGGTACACAGAATGTACGGAGGAAGGGGGGAGAAAAGTATATATATATATATATATATATATATCTATATATATATATATATATATATATATATATATATATATATATATATATATATATATATATATATATATATTGATATATAGCTATAACTGGGCAAAATGTATTATTACCAGTGATGGGATTTTTTTATGGTGTGTTTGGATTTGGTGAAACCCTAGGCAGATGCTTAAAGGGACATTATACACTAGATTTTTCTTTGCATAAATGATTAGTAGATTATCCATTTATATAGCCTATACAGGTAGAAGTATACTGATGTATACCTACTCCAGCTTGCTCCTGTTTGTGTAAAGAGTCTTTTCATAAGCAGAGGAAGGGGGAGGGGCTGCTTGTTTTGGTATACAACCACTTTCAGTGGGTGTTCCAGCTAACCTTTTCAACAGAACTAAACTGGGAGCTTCTAAGTAAGTTTTTAAATGGTTTTACACTGGATTTTTTAAATCAGTATCTGGGCATATTATTCTTTATAGTAGTGTCTATTACATGCAGTTATATTAAAATTGGTACATACTGTCCCTAGTAGATAATCTGGCTTTGCCAAATTTTCTATATCACATTCTCACCTTGGAATTGAGACATCGCACAGTGTCATGATTCGCAGGAAGTAAATCTCTAAAGTAGATATGTTTCTTGCTTATAGCAGGGCTCCAAAAACCCAGGAGCCAAGGAGCCACTGGCTCCTAAATTAAATTTTCCCCTTCCTCTTAAAGGAACAGTCTACTACAGAATTCTTATTCTTTGAAATGGTAGACAATCCCTTTATTATCCATTGCCCAGTTTTGCATAACCCACACTGTTATATTAATATACTTTTTACCTCTGTGATTGCCTTGTATCTGAGCTTCTGCAGACTGCCCCCTTATTTTAGATCTTTTGACAGACTTGCATTTCAGGCAATAAATGTGCTCCACGGTCTTGAGCACAATGTTATCTATATGGCTCACATGAACTAATGCCCTCCAGCAGTGAAAAACTGTTAAATGCATTCAGATAAGCGGTGGCCTTCAAGTGCTTAGAAATTAGCATGTGAGCCTAGGTTTAGCTTTTAAATAAGAATACCAAGAGAGCAAAGCATTTTTTATGATAAAAGTAAATTGGAAAGTTGTTTAAAATTGCATGCCCTATCTGAACTATGAAAGTTTAATTCTGACTAGACTGTCCCTTTAACTTTTTTAAGTTATTCTTCATATATGTATATACAAATATAACTGCCTGGCTACTAACAATATGTCTGGCTCCTAAATTTTTAACAGATTTGTTGACCACTGTCTTGTAGAATACGTATTATCCAAATACTTATCGCTGTCTGCTGAATCTTGAGTTGTAAGCAAAATCTACAATTCAGGCGTATAACTGCACCCAAAACACCAACAGAGTGAGGATAACATGCAGTTAGGTCCTACCACGCTGGCCATGAATCATTTCAATATTCATGTAACATAATATTTTTTAATCCTTATTTTTAATTTGCAGTTAACTTAAGTTTCAATGAACATTAAATACTTTGAGATTGTAAGATAGATAAATGTATTATGTGCATTAAAAAAGAATAAAAACTTGCAATATGCTTTCATTATTTATTTTGTCCCTTTCCCTGTATAAAATGTATGATACATTGTTTCTTTAAGTTTATTTTTGTATAAGAAATAACTGGTTTTGGTCTTTGAAACCTCAACCCATTAAAACGGGCTGAGTTTGCAGGGAAATCAGATATCCCAATGTTATCACTTTCTGTAGAGACACATTTGCTTCCTTATATTATCTATGTCTGTATACAAAAGCCCAATATGTAGAGGGAACAATTGAAAATCAGAATTTTCTTACTTATTTCTCCCAACTCCCATTGGGAGTGTAAATGCTTCTGCTGGATATGTTTGCACAGATTTCTTTAGCCAATACTATAGTGTAGTATTGTATAGACACATTCAGTATAGGTAGGGATACAATAGGCTCAATCCGCTATTTCAAATACTAAAATAAAGGTAAAGGTTATATTTATAAATATACACTCCAGCGGGTAGAAGTGACCATTGGGAAAAAATAAAGGGAAAAAAATGTAGGGTACACTTTCCATTTAATTATTCTAGATTTAAAAACCTGTTCTCCTGATTTTGTATCCCCTGCTTAGGACAATTAGTAACAGTTATAAATGAGCTGATAAAAAGTAACTATTTCAACATTGCTATATTTCACACAGCCATTGCTTTCACAGTGAGTCTATTATATCTGTCCCTAATTGACCTCAACAGAAGAGGTTAGAAAAGGGAAACTTGGCTTTCGACATTACTTTATAGAAACTAAAACTATACACTTATTTATTCTATATTTAAACAGCTACTATAATTAAAAATATACCTCTCAATGTTATTATTGGTCTAATCTTTGAGATGAATATATCATTATATCTAGCATTTATCTACAATTTAATGACACTTTAAATCTATGTAAGACATAAATCTCCTCCTCAAATATAAAAAAAACCCTTTCATCTAAATTATATGAAAATACCACAGAAAAAAAAAATAACTTCTTACAGAGGGATTAATTTAATCTGACAAAGATCTGTTTGTCTGAACATATATCTGGTCCCAGTTGATTAAAGAAGCTGATGGAAAAAGGTGCTGTCACCCAAGAGTTACTGCTAAAAATAAAAAGTGCTGAATTTGGCAAGCGAGCTTCACAGTGCGCAGAATAAAAACATAGTTTATGGTCTGGAAAAATAAATAAATTTATTTTTTCCCTTTAATGTTGAATAAAAAACACTGTAAATATGCTATTGAAATGCATTCTGCATAATGCACAGCTCAAAAGATAATGTAGTCAGTTAATAGATTTAAAGCAACATTAAACAAAAATCGAATTTCCCATAAAATTAATATTTATGCATAGTAAAACATCTGTATTATATTTTAATTATTTACTTTTGTTTGCTTTTCAGTTTAAAGTGACATGAAACCCCACATTTTATTTCATGATTCAGATAGAGAATACAATTTTAAACAACTTTCTAATTTACTTCTATTAACTAATTTGCTTCATTCTTTAGATATGCTTTGTGGAAGAAATAGCAATGCACAGGGGTGAGCCAATCACATGAGGCATCTATGTGCAGCCACCAATCAGCAGCTAGTGAGCCTATTTATGTATGCTTTTAAACAATGGGTATCAAGAGAATGAAGCAAATTAGAGATCTGTAAATAGATATGAAAAAGTTGTCCAGTTGAAGTGGCAATAAATATATTTAAGATTTTAAAGAATGCCTGATTTATATGTAAATACTTGTATGGGTTATTAAAGGTACTTTAAATTCCTTTAGTATCTATGTATACGTTAAAGTTCTGCAAAGATCTATATAAAAAAAGGCATAGATATAAACTGTCATTTTATCTGAATGTGCATTTTTTGCAATCTAAGAACATAAGCCTTGAAATGCCTTAGCTGTGTTTATCTTATCTTCTCTACTGTGACTGATTAGAGACAGGGTACAAATAACCTCCTGCACAGTTCAAGCAATAAATGGGTAACATTTTGCAGAGTTCAGCACCAGTCTCTCTAATGTGTACTGGAAAAAAAAAATACAACTTTTGCATTAAAAAACAGGAATACTTATTATACAAAGTAGATTACAAAACTTTCTTTGCTTTTAAACTAAGCACAAAACATTTGAACACTCTGTGTTATTTGTTGCTGCAGATCATAGAGGGTTAATTAACACTAGCCCTTCCAATATCAAATATTTCTTAAACTGTGTTTTGGTGAACTAATTCTAGTGGGCATTTGGTATATACAAAAGAGGTCCTATTAGTATTTATTGGGGTTAAACCACTAGCCATGTTTTAACAGAACATATATGGTGATTTTTTTGTACACTTCAGCAAGTCTGGGTAATGGAATGCAGATTTAACTATTTCACTCTCATATAAAAATAGCAAGTAACTGAAAGGGATTGTGCTACAACAGTATGTAATTGCTAGTTACACACTGAGTGCCAGTGAGCCCTTTCAAACAATCTGTAGGTTTACATGAAACTGTGCTCTCTGACAATTGTTAGCATTTTTTTGTTTCTCTCTGCTTTTGTACATTCTCCAAATTAGCAGCTCCATGACAATATAAGTGTAAAAAACAATATATGTAAATACAGACCCAGAAACATACATACACAATAGATATGTACAGAAAGTACCATAATAATCATTATGCTATTTTTGTGTTGCACATGGGATATGTAATGGAGATGTATGGAAATGGGAAGTGGGGCAGAAAAAGTGACTAGAGGGCTAAACTTGCTCCTTATGTTGGGACAACTCAGTTGTATACTAATGTGTTAGTCTTCTTTAGTAATTAAGTGGTTAAACAAACTATTATTATTGTCTAGATACAAACAAGTAGAACTATTTTTTTAAAAAAATAGGATTTTCCTACAATAAATCATATTCTATTGTTTTAGCTCAGTTATAATTTGGCAGACAAAGTACTAGTATAAGTCTAGATAACTTCCTCTATTATTTCCTAGAGGAGATTCATGTTTTAGAATGAACAGATAAGGAGGATTTCTGCCCTTTTTGAATTAGAAGCACTACAGTGCAGATATGTTCAGGCAGCAAAAGGTTCCTTTTGCTTTTTTTGGTTGTTATTATAAGCAGATCCCTTTGATTATACTTTAAAAACAGACCCTGCCTAGGGAAGTTGCTGTAAATATTTGTCCCTTGCTCAGACCCCACTGGCTGACTGAGTATGCAGCTGACAGACATATCTGTAGGCAAGTGAGAAAATGTGTTTCAAAATAATCCTGACCACTTCAGCAACCCCTCCAAACCAAATTCTGGGAAAATAAGGGGGAGGGTAAATATAATTATGTAATAAAACACATACAAAAACAAGGAGGTCTTCATGCAAGAACTTCAAAAACAAAGAACACTTTTATTTTGCATTTAAGTTGTAAATTTGTATTACACTGAAAAAAAAACAAAAAACAAATAACAGACAAAATATTTTGTTTTAAAAAACCACAAAGTGAAATGTTATTTTTGTCAGTCTGATAATAAACCAGAGAATAGTAATTATGTTTTCATTAAGTAATCTCCTTAATTGCTGTACACAGTACAAAACGTCATATATCCTATATGTATGCAGTTAACCCCACCACTGCCAGATAATACACAGTGATATATGAGCTCATTTGCCAGATGCAGCATTTAAAAGTACTACGTTTTTTTTCTATATGTTTTTTTTTTTTTTGACAATTCATAAGAATTTCCCTCCCCTGGAGCCTGACTCTAGGATATAACATTCTTACACTGAATGTGACATCCTTGCATTTAAAAAAAATAAACGACATATTTAACCCCATCCTTGCTGGAACCGCCTGATGTTTGGGCAGATTGAGACATTCTGTGTCAGAACTTGAATAGACTTACTTGCTTGATAAAGGGAAATTAATTCTTGCAGACATAAGGAATGTCTGAGTAAGAAGCTGATTTTGTTTAACTCCTTGGCTGCTGAGAAGGCTACAACACCCTCTCTGGCAGACAATAGGTTAATCCTGGTTCCAAATGATCTGCTTTAGTGATGGAAACAAACTTTTGATGTGAAGTTACAGATGGGTGCGTAAGAGGGATCGTTTGGATATCTCAAACCAAATACTTTATTTTTGGATACCAAGTTGTTAAAAGAATGCAGTACTGTGATGGCAGCTGTGTGAGTGAGACCAGAATATTACAAAAGCATGAAGAACTAACATATATGTCATCCTGGTGAGGTGAACACATTACCACGCATCAGTTTTAACAGACTTAATTAGAACTGTCTGCCTCCTTCTTGGCTGATGCGTTTTCTGAAGGTCACACTATGCCAACCAGCCCTAGTAAACACAGCCTTCTAAGGAGCTGTAACACAATTAACTCTTTGAGTGCCCCTTACCTTGCATGGAGATGCAACAGCTTTAGTGAGGGAGTCCAACCTGGCACTATACTCCGTGAACTTCTTCTGATATCTGAGTGCTGTCATTTGCAGCTCATTCTGAACTGCAGAGAGCTGGGACAATAAAGACTTCTCTCTTTTGCTGGACCTCACAGCTCTTTTCTTGAGCTCTGTCTCCAGGCTTGAGATCTTGCCCTGCAGGGCACTATTTTGCCCCTTGATGGCCTTAAGGCAACAATGATCCCCCAGTTTATGTTCCCTGAAGGTCAACATGAGCCCACAGCCTTTCTGGCAGATGCCAACTGCTCTGTACTCACAGGACTCCCTCATGTGCCCATCCATGTCCTTGAGGTTAAGCACCTCATTGCAGCCCTTGTTCCTACACTTAGCTGGGGAGTAATCACACATCTCTGCGTGTTCCCCCAAGTTCTGCAGCTTGACCACTTTGTCACAGCCTCTGGAGTAATTGTCACACTTAATGTCAAGCTTCAGGATCAGACTCTTAAGTGGCAGCACGTGGTTAAGCTCCTTGGCAGAGATCCGCTGGCATTTGACTGGACAGCTGCCCTGCTGCACCACCCAGGGTAGAACACAGCCAGCACAGAAGACATGTCCGCAAGGGGTGGTCAGTGGATCCTCCAGGACCCTGTTGCACAAGTTGCATTTAAAATCTGGGTCCACGTCCCCGCTGAAACGATCTAATTCAAAACCCATGATGCTGCCCCTGGCTGTGGAAGTCCTTGCTGGGCATTGGGAGATCCCAGACTAGCTGACTGCAAACTGTCTACTGACTCAACCCAGAGCAGGAGCTGTGGGGGCGGGGGGCAGCCTGCACCATCTGTAAAGGAGGTAGAAGGAAGGAGTGGCCTGTGTGAGGCTAGGGAGGCAGGGGAGAAGTGGAAACCCCATGCACTATAGTAATGCAACCTCTGTGCTTATACCTTATAGCCAGTGTTCCATTGTAGCCAAAAAGCGTTCCATAGCCAGTGTCCCTTAGTCATGCAGAAACCCAAGGTAAGCAGGGTCCCAAAATCAAGCAAAGTACCGTGTGCAAGCAGGATCCCATCAACATAAGTATCCATTGTACAAACAGTGTGTCATGTGCAAATCACATAGCAACACTGTCCCATGTGCAAACAGTGTCTCAAGTAAACAGTGCCCCATACAGTAATCGCATGTGCAATTCATTTCAAATATATCAGCAACGTCTTGTGCAATAGCTGCACCCAATATGTAAGTCATGCACAAGCAATATCACATGCAGAGCTGTCAAGTCAAACTATGATACAACATGACACAATATTTCAATTTTCTTCTTCAGATTGCACTGCGAATCAGTAAAATCACACTATTAAATAAAATCAGATCGTGTAGATATTTTCATTTGTCAACACCAAGTTCAAATCTCTCATTTAACGATGTAATGTGCCTCTTTCACATTAAAATCACTATGTTAAAAATGTCAAATAACCTTACAAAGTTAACTTTAATAAACTAAATTTCCTTTGTATATACATAATTCTTTTTTCTAAATTCAGCTATGTTAAATGCAAAATAGATTTTTTTTTAAGAAAAAGATAATTCTTTAAAACCTTTTCGATAAATAATGTCATATTAGTTATAATAAAATATTTAAATTTTCACAATGAAACTTTGCAAACTAACTTTTATTGATGTATTAAGATTTTTTCCTTCTGTTTTTTTCTTCAACACAAATGTTTATTTACTAATAGAAGATCAGATATTATTTTGAACTATATGTAAGGAATATATGTTAAATTAACATAATCTTCCTCTAGAATACAAATATAAATGAGGGTCCAATCAGATTGTATACTGTAGTAGACTGATTGCTTTCTGTGACTTCAGCAAATATAAAAATGAATGTTTACTGTGAACTGTTTTTAAACCTGTCAAGTTTACCCATATGCCAGAAGTGTCCTGTGTATGTGAGTCTCATGTGCAATGTTCCATATATAAACATATCAGTCTCTTATGTGCAGTGTGTCATTCAGAAAAAGACCATTGTCCTAAGTACCAGCAATTTTCTATGTGAAAGAAATGTCCAGTGTACACTACATTCCATGTACAAGCACTGTATCGTCTGCAAGTACTGTCACATCTTCAAGAACAGTGTCACATCATGTGAGATAGGTAGTGCCCTATATATATATATATATATATATATATGTAAATATATATATATATATATATATATATATACAGTGTCACTTGGAACAGCAATTTCCCATGATGCAAGAAGTATCTATGAGTGGGTGGTGCACCCTTTGCAAGTTGTACATGCAGTGTAGTACTGCCCCTCATACACACAGTGTCCTATATGCAAGCTGTGCCACATAAGTACTGCCCCTCATGCACACAGTGTCCTATATACAGGCTGTGCCACATAAGTAATGCCCCTCATACACACAGTGTCCTATATGCAAGCTGTGCCACATAAGTACTGCCCCTCATACACACAGTGTCCTATAATCAAACTGTGCCACATAAGTACTGCCCCTCATACACACAGTGACCTATATGCAAGTTGTGCTACTTAGTACTGCCCCTCATACACACAATGTGTTATATAAGCAAACTGTGCTACATAAGTACTGCCCCTGATACACACAGTGTCTCATATGCAAGCTGTGCCACATAAGTACTGCCACTCATACACACAGTGTCCAATATACAAGCTGTGCCACATAAGTACAGCCCCTCATACACACAGTGTCCCATATGCAAGCTGTGCCACATAAGTACTGCCCCTCATACACACAGTGTCCTATATGCAAGCTGTGCCACATAAGTATTGCCCCTCATACACACAGTATCCTATATACAAGCTGTGCCACATAAGTACTAGCCCTCATACACACAGTGTCCTATATGCAAGCTGTGCCACATAAGTATTGCCCCTCATATACACAGTGTTCTATATACAGGGAGTGCAGAATTATTAGGCAAATGAGTATTTTGACCACATCATCCTCTTTATGCATGTTGTCTTACTCCAAGCTGTATAGGCTCGAAAGCCTACTACCAATTAAGCATATTAGGTGATGTGTATCTGTGTAATGAGAAGGGGTGTGGTCTAATGACATCAACACCCTATATCAGGTGTGCATAATTATTAGGCAACTTCCTTTCCTTTGGCAAAATGGGTCAAAAGAAGGACTTGACAGGCTCAGAAAAGTCAAAAATAGTGAGATATCTTGCAGAGGGATGCAGCACTCTTAAAATTGCAAAGCTTCTGAAGCGTGATCATCGAACAATCAAGCGTTTCATTCAAAATAGTCAACAGGGTCGCAAGAAGCGTGTGGAAAAACCAAGGCGCAAAATAACTGCCCATGAACTGAGAAAAGTCAAGCGTGCAGCTGCCAAGATGCCACTTGCCACCAGTTTGGCCATATTTCAGAGCTGCAACATCACTGGAGTGCCCAAAAGCACAAGGTGTGCAATACTCAGAGACATGGCCAAGGTAAGAAAGGCTGAAAGACGACCACCACTGAACAAGACACACAAGCTGAAACGTCAAGACTGGGCCAAGAAATATCTCAAGACTGATTTTTCTAAGGTTTTATGGACTGATGAAATGAGAGTGAGTCTTGATGGGCCAGATGGATGGGCCCGTGGCTGGATTGGTAAAGGGCAGAGAGCTCCAGTCCGACTCAGACGCCAGCAAGGTGGAGGTGGAGTACTGGTTTGGGCTGGTATCATCAAAGATGAGCTTGTGGGGCCTTTTCGGGTTGAGGATGGAGTCAAGCTCAACTCCCAGTCCTACTGCCAGTTTCTGGAAGACACCTTCTTCAAGCAGTGGTACAGGAAGAAGTCTGCATCCTTCAAGAAAAACATGATTTTCATGCAGGACAATGCTCCATCACACGCGTCCAAGTACTCCACAGCGTGGCTGGCAAGAAAGGGTATAAAAGAAGAAAATCTAATGACATGGCCTCCTTGTTCACCTGATCTGAACCCCATTGAGAACCTGTGGTCCATCATCAAATGTGAGATTTACAAGGAGTGAAAACAGTACACCTCTCTGAACAGTGTCTGGGAGGCTGTGGTTGCTGCTGCACGCAATGTTGATGGTGAACAGATCAAAACACTGACAGAATCCATGGATGGCAGGCTTTTGAGTGTCCTTGCAAAGAAAGGTGGCTATATTGGTCACTGATTTGTTTTTGTTTTGTTTTTGAATGTCAGAAATGTATATTTGTGAATGTTGAGATGTTATATTGGTTTCACTGGTAAAAATAAATAATTTAAATGGGTATATATTTGTTTTTTGTTAAGTTGCCTAATAATTATGCACAGTAATAGTCACCTGCACACACAGATATCCCCCTAAAATAGCTATAACTAAAAACAAACTAAAAACTACTTCCAAAACTATTCAGCTTTGATATTAATGAGTTTTTTGGGTTCATTGAGAACATGGTTGTTGTTCAATAATAAAATTAATCCTCAAAAATACAACTTGCCTAATAATTCTGCACTCCCTGTACAAGCTGTGCCACATAAGTACTGCCCCTCATACACACAGTGTCCTATATACAAGCTGTGCCACATAAGTACTGCCCCTCATACACACAGTGTCCTATATACAAGCTGTGCCACATAAGTACTGCCCCTCATACACACAGTGTCCTATATGCAAGCTATGCCACATAAGTACTGCCCCTCATACACACAGTGACCTATATGCAAATTGGGCCACATAAGTACTGCCCCTCATACACACAGTGTCCTATATGCAAATTGGGCCACATAAGTACTGCCCCTCATACACACAGTGTCCTATATGCAAGCTGTGCCACATAAGTATAGCCCCTCATACACACAGGGTCCTATATACAAGCTGTGCCACATAAGTACTGCCCCTCATACACACAGTTTCCTATATGCAAGCTGTGCCACATAAGTATTGCCCCTCATACACACAGTGTCCTATATGCAAGCTGTGCCACATAAGTATTGCCCCTCATACACACAGTGTCCTATATACAAGCTGTGCCACATAAGTACTGCCCCTCATACACACAGTGTCCTATATGCAAGCTGTGCCACATAAGTATTGCCCCTCATACACACAGTGTCCTATATACAAGCTGTGCCACATAAGTACTGCCCCTCATACACACAGTGTCCTATATACAAGCTGTGCCACATAAGTACTGCCCCTCATACACACAGTGTCCTATATGCAAACTGTGCCAACTAAGTATTGCCCCTCATACACACAGTGTCCTATATACAAGCTGTGCCACATAAGTACTGCCCCTCATACACACAGTGTCCTATATGCAAACTGTGCCACATAAGTACTGCCCCTCATACACACAGTGTCCTATATTATTATTATCGGTTATTTGTAGAGCGCCAACATATTCTGCAGCGCTAAGCTGTGCCACTTAGTGCTGCCCCTCATACACACAATGTGTTATATATTCAAGCTGTGCTACATAAGTACTGCCCCTCATACACACAGTGTCTCATATGCAAGCTGTGCCACATAAGTACTGCCCCTCATACACACAGTGTCCTATATGCAAGCTGTGCCACATAAGTACTGCGCCTCATACACACAGTGTCCCATATGCAAGCTGTGCCACATAAGTACTGCCCCTCCTACACACAGTGTCCTATATGCAAGCTGTGCCACATAAGTACTGCCCCTCATACACACAGTGTCCTATATGCAAGCTGTGCCACATAAGTATTGCCCCTCGTACACACAGTGTCCTATATACAAGCTGTGCCACATAAGTACTGCCCCTCATACACACAGTGTCCTCTATGCAAGCTGTGCCACATAAGTACTGCCCCTCGTACACACAGTGTCCTATATACAAGCTGTGCCACATAAGTACTGCCCCTCTTACACACAGTGTCCTATATGCAAGCTGTGCCACATAAGTGCTGCCCCTCATACACACAGTGTCCTATATGCAAGCTGTGCCACATAAGTACTGCCCCTCATACACACAGTGTCCTATATGCAAGCTGTGCCACATAAGTACTGCCCCTCATACACACAGTGTCAAATTTACAAGCTGTGCAACTTAAGTACTGCCCCTCATACACACAGTGTCCTATATACAAGCTGTGATACTTAAGTACTGCCCCTCTTACACACAGTGTCCTATATGCAAGCTGTGCCACATAAGTGCTGCCCCTCATACACACAGTGACCTATATGCAAGCTGTGCCACATAAGTACTGCCCCTCATACACACAGTGTCCTATATGCAAGCTGTGCCACATAAGTACTGCCCCTCATACACACAGTGTCCTATTTACAAGCTGTGCAACTTAAGTACTGCCCCTCATACACACAGTGTCCTATATACAAGCTGTGCTACTTAAGTACTGCCCCTCATACACACAGTGTCCTATATACAAGCTGTGTCACATAAGTACTGCCCCTCATACACACAGTGTCCTATATGCAAATTGGGCCACATAAGTACTGCCCCTCATACACACCGTGTCCTATATGCAAGCTGTGCCACATAACTACTGCCCCTCATACACACAGTGTCCTATATGCAAGCTGTGCCACATAAGTACTGCCCCTTATACAAAAAGTGTTCCTTATACAAGCAGACCAGTATCCTATGTCCTATGCAATGTCCCATGTGCAAGCGGTGTCCAAGATATATCCATACCAGTTTCCAGTGTGGAAGCTGTGATCCATATACAAGCAGACCAGTGTTTCCTGTACGAGAAGTGTCCTTTATACAAGCAGACCAGTGTCCCATGTCCAAGGAGTGTCCCATATGCAGTGTACCATATACAAACAAACCAGCATCCCATATACATGCAGACCAGTACAGATAAGTGTCCCTTGTGCAAGCATCATCCCATATACAGACATAGCAGCATCTAATGTGCAAGCAGGGTCCCATATACATGCAGGCTAGAACAAACAGATCAGTGTCCCATGTGCAAGAAGTGCCCCATATATAAGCATTGTTCCATAAACAAGTAGAAAGTGGTCCCATGTGCAATCAGTGTCCTGTGTACAACCAGACCAGTTTCCTATATAGAAGCAGTGTCCCATATACAAACAGACAGTGTTCTATATAAAATCAGTGTCCCATATACAAACAGACCAGTGTCCTATTTTTGTGAAAGCAGTGTCCAAACTACGTATTCCTTGTGCAAGCAATGTAGCATATGCAAGCAGACAAGTGTCATATATACAAGCATTGTCCCATATACAAGTAGATAAGTGGTCCCATGTGCAAGTTGTGTCCTGTGTATAACCTGACCAGTGTTCCATATAGAAGTCATGTCCCATTTACAAACAGACCAGTGTCCGAACTACAAGTGTTCCACGTGCAAGCAGTGTCCAGTGTACAAATAATGTCCATGGGCATCTGTATATTATATCTGTATGTATATATAATTCTATTCAGCGAGGGTTCTATGCCTCTTTAAAGGAAAATTGTACTGTAAAACAGTTTTCCCTTAATGGGTTTCCAATTACAAGTTATACCAGCTGCAGGTTTCCTTATTTTATCACTTTCTGTACACACTCACATGCTTCTTTATATTATCTCTGTATACCAAAAGCCCAATACTTAGGGACGATGATCTAAAGGTCTCTGGGGTGGCAAGATTATTCAAGAATTCCTTGTTATTTTTTCTATTTCCTTGGTGGAATTATCTAAAGCCACTTTTTACCATTAAAACAGGGTGTCTCACTAAAGGGCATACATTACAAAGGTGTACAATGAAAATCATAATTTTAAAAATCATACAAAATGAATCATTGAACCATTCACACAAAAATACACAGGGGTAAATTACTTTATTAAGGTGTATCAAAAATCATATTTTTTTTATCAAATTTGTTCACCAAAAATCATATTTTATTAAAAACGTCAAAAATTGTATGCAAATTACACAGGTGTAAATCATATTAAATATAGACACTGGATAGTCAAAAACACATAGACATTCTTCCTTACAAATACAAAATACAAAGCGTAATTGTTGTTTTATCGTAAAATGGGCTGAACATGGGTTTTTCATGGGCGTGTATGAAATGTTTTTTCATGTTTTTGCTTGCAAACGTTTTATCATCAGGCTCTTAGAGAAAATGAACATTTTATTGCTTATGACTGCAACCTCCCACTGGAAGTGTAATTTCTTCTGCTGGCTGTTTTCAAATGCCAATATGAAATTAAAAGGAGCTTTTTGTAAACAATTTAATACATTTCAGGAGGTAAAATGGATCATTAGGGACAAATTAAAGGGGAGAAAATATTAGGGTATACAAAGCTAAAAGTGAATTTACTGCCTAAGTTCAGGATCAGACTTGAGATGTGCTTTGAGTCATTATAGGGTATTTTCTCCCCTTGCAATCCCTTTCTGCCTCCCCAACACAATGTCCCATGCACAAGCTGTACCCTCCCCCATTGGTTACTATGCAAAGATAATGATTGAGGTTTATTTTTATTTGTCCCTTCAGATGTACACACATTTATCACTGTATCAAATTTGTTTGTTCAGTGGGTTTTGTTTGTTGTTACCTTTTAAGACTTGGACCTCACTTATTGATAGTACATAAGGCTTATGTTATAAAATAAAATTGTGTGACACACATGGGGTGCAAGGTACTCCTGTCTTTGGTACAGCTGTGTAAAGTTATTTGTATTTACATGTGGAATAATTAAATATGGAATATATTAGGTCTGCACCTCACAAGCTGTCAACTCTCTTTATGGGACTAAACTCACTAGTTGTTTACAGGGAACACACACCTATATATAAATATACAGACACACATATACACACACAAATACACACAGACACACATCTTTACATACACACATTCACACAGACACACATCTATACACACACATATACACAGACACACATATGTACACAGAGACACACATCTATACACACACATAAACACACACAGACACACATCTATACACACACACATTCACACAGACACACATCTATACACACACATATACACACAGACACAAATCTATACACACAGACACACATCTATACACACATATACACATATCTATACACACATATACACATATCTATACACACACACATTCACACATAGATACACATATATACACACACACATTCACACATAGATACACATCTATACACACACACACATTCACACATAGATACACATCTATACACACATATATATACACAGGCACATCTATAGACACATAAATACACACAGACACACATCTACACAAATACACACAGGCACACATCTATTCACACACAAATACACACAGACACACATTTATACACACACAGACACACATCTATACACACAAATATGCACAGACACACATCTATACACACACACATATAGACACACATCTATACACAATATGTAGAATGAAATCCAGCACCAGCTACAAACCCAGGGTAGAGGGTACTCCTTTGGAGTGACTGCCACACTCACCAACAATAGAGTATAAAAAAAAAGAACAAGGGTAACTCCTCTTGATCAGAATCCCAATTTTTATTTGAACAGGATCAGACACAGAAAACCACAACGTTTCGGGGTCAGAACCCCTTAGTCACATGACTAAGGGGTTACATGACTAAGGGGTTCTGACCCCAAAACGTTGTGGTTTTCTGTGTCTGATCCTGTTCAAATAAAAATTGGGATTCTGATCAAGAGGAGTTACCCTTGTTCTTTTTTTTTTTTTTTTTTATACACATCTATACACACACATTCACACATAGACACACATCTATACACACACATATACAGACAGACACACATCTATACACAGACACACATCTATACACATATATATATATACTCACACACACACATTCACACAGATACACATCTATACACACACAGACACACATCTATACACACACATTTACACACAGACACACATCTATATACACACATACACACATCTATAGACACACATTCACACAGACACACATCTATATACACATATACACACAGACACATCTATACACACAATTACATTCACACACTGACACACATCTTTACACACACAAATACACACAGACACATATCTATACACACAAATACACACATCTATACACACACACACTTTCACACACAGACACACATCTATACATAGACATATACACACACATATCTATACACACACACATTCACACAAAGACACACATCTATACACACATATACACATCTATATATATATATACATACATACATACATACACACACATCTATACACACACACTTATACACACATCTATACACACACACTTATACACACAGACACACATCTATATACACACACACTTATACACACAGACACACATCTATACACACACACTTAGACACACATCTATACACATGCAAACACTTAGACACACATCCAGACACACATCTATACACACATCTATACACACACACAGACACAAATCTCTATACACACACACACACATCTATATACACACACATTTATACACACATCTATACACACACACAGACACAAATCTTTCTACACACACAAACTTATACACACAGACACACATCTATACACACACAGACACAAATCTCTACACACACACACACTTATACACAGACACACATCTATACACACATACTGTATATACACACAGACATACATCTACACACACACATATATATATATATATATATATATATATATATATATATAAACATGCACGCACGCACAGACATACACACACACAAACACATACGCAAACATATACATACACACAGACTCTCACACATATACACACACAAACATCAATCATTCATTTTTCCAAAATTTCTTAATGTGGGTTTTTCATAAAATTAAAAAAATTAAAAAAGTAATAGTAACATACATTTATTATTATTGTGCTAAAGCATGCTATTATTTCAGTAGTCCTTGCATATACTCAACTATGGGACCAAGTGGGTCAAATAGACCCAGGTAGCATTTGACAAGGGGCAGCACTTCAGTGTCTGAGTTAGTCACTGTTAGACCCAGACCACTTCTGTGTCTTCGTGGGGGAAGTCGCAGTCTCCCAGCAGCATAACATCATCCACAAAGACAAAGAACCGGTCAGGGGCAACATTCAAGGTGGGACAAGTGCATTTCTTCCCTAACTTCCTTCTTACTTATTGCATAGTTGTGTAAACGCACTGGTTGTATGCAGGTAGGCAGGCTTATTAAGGTCAGCAGCCAGACTAGTAGGTTGATATTCTGATCAGTATTGTTACTACTGGCGGCGTCATTTCATTCTCAGACCAGGCAGCACAAAATCTCGAGCCAGCCCTGGCAACAGGGTTATGCATATAAGTAAAAGGGACAGTCAACTAAAAAAAATATTGTTTAAAAAGATAGATAATCCCTTTATTACCAATTCCCCAGTTTTTCCCAGGTGATATTAATATACTTTAAACCTCTGTGATTACCTTGTATCTAAGCCTCTTTTGACAGCCCCCTTATCACGTGACTATTTATTATCTATTGACTTGAATTTTTGCCAATTAGTGCTGTGTCCTGCACAACTCCGGGCATGAGCACAATGTTATCTATATGGCTCACATGAACTAGCAGTCTCCTGTTGTGAAAAGCAAATAAAAAAGCATGCGATTAAGAGGCTGTCTGTAGTGGCTTAGAAACAGGCAGACATTTAGAGGTTTAAATGTTATAAAGTGTATTAATATAACAATGTTGGTTCTGCAAAGCTGTGGAATGGGTAGTAAAGGCATTATCTATCTTTTTTATTTTTTTATTTTTATTTATCATAAAGGTGTTTTACAACTTTTCAAGTTACAGTCTCTTTTTCGACAAAATTGTAATCAATATAAGGATATACAACATACATTCCTTGCAGTAATCCCACACTCCATAGTAACATAATTCCTAGTGTTTCCATAGTAGTCTATACATTAGTTCCTTTTTCATATTAAAAACATTATGTAACACGTCTTTTTCCTTTCTCTTATCTCTATAATTCTAGCTTGCCATTTATTGCATGGTCAACTCCGTCATTCTACCGGTGGGGTTGAGGAGAAATAATTTTTTTTAACTGTTCCCTCCTCTCTCCCTCCCGTGTCTCAAAGTCCAAAAGTTCAGCCATCATCCAAACAGCTCCACTCTCCGTGAAGCCCATCTTCTAATACTAGTTCTGAATGAGCGAAGGGCACTAATACTTGTTTTTGCACCTCATTGTCAAGTGTCTTAATATATAGGTGTCATTTATTAAGGAAACTCTTCAATCTGTTTAGATAGTCTATTTTAGTATCCCACTGCTCTATCCAAAGTTGTCTCATAATTGTATTTTTTAATTGGGGGATTGTTGGGGTTATCTTAGTGATCCACTGTTCTAATATACATTAATGGCAAAAAGGATAATTACTACCACCAGTTTTTGCCCTCTAATGGGTTTATTATCTCATTGGAATAGGTAGATCTGTGACACTCCGAATTGAATATCAATCTTAAGCTTTTGTTAAATCCAATATTGTACTTTACACCAGAAATATTTAATCTTTGGGCATGTATAAAAATGATGTATAAAGTTTGCATTTTCCCACAAACATTTATTACATCTATTTTTATTACATCTATTAATACTATCCTGTTTCCATTTTGCCAACCTGTGTGGGATTATATAATCACGATGTAGCATTCTCATTTGTGATTCCCTGAGAGGTATTGAAAGTGTCGCTTTTTTGACTAAGTTTAAGCTATCTCCGATTTGTCCAGGAGTTAGGTTCTCCGAAATATCCAAGCTCCACTTATCCACCAATACATTCACCATTACTGTATTACTTATAAAAGTCAAGCTCTTAAAGAAGCCCATAATAGAAAAAGATCCCTTTTTAAAATCATTTTATGATTGATTAAAACCCGAGATATACCAAAATAAGGTGTCATTTTTTTATTAGATTCATAATATAATGTCTTACTTGTAAATACTAAATACCCGTAGAAATGATCCCTAGGTATTTCAAATCTAGTTTGCAAGTCTTTATTTAAAGGGTCTAAACAGTCCCCAATGACTCTTAATCCTTTCTTTTTCCACAAGTGAAAAGGACTAGTATCCATGCCGGCTTTGAAATCAATGTTCCCCACTAGTGGGATATATCTAGGAAATAGATATGTGCGTTTTAAATATTTATGTGCTAGCCTCCAAGCAGTAAGGGCATCTTTATAAAGAATATGTGTCTGTATATTCGCCGGTAGGTCTTTACCAAGACTGTACGGAAGGAAAAAAAGACTAACTTCGCCTAAGACTGCTTGTTCTAATGTTTCATCATAAAAATGCCAAGTATTTAATAGCCAATCTAATACATTACGCAGCAATGCGGCCAAATTATAAAGTTTAAAATTGGGTAGTCCTAAACCTCCATTTACAAATGGGGCATATAATTTTTGAAGAGCAATTCTTACTTTTTTCCCTTTTCAGAGACATTTCCGAACTGCAGTGTTTAAACCCTGCAAGTCCCTTTTCGTAAGAAGCATTGGGAGCATTAGCATGGGGTATAATAACTTAGGTAATATTGCCATCTTGATAAGGGAGATGAAGCCAGCTTTCCAATATCGCCGTTATTTCTGTACATTGTTTACAGATGTTTAATTTATATATCAAATTAGGATTATTAGATAGGTGAATACTCAAATATGTTAAAGACTGGTTCACTTCTTTAAATGGAAATTTCTAGATCACTTGGCTGCCTGGCTACCTTTTTTCCTTTCCTCAGACACCCCTGCCCTCATTCTTGGTGACTTCAACATCCCTCTTGACAATCCCACTGCCTCCTCTGCAAAACAACTTCTGCAACTCACTTCCTCTTTCAGTCTGTCACAATGGACAATTCTCCCACTCACAAAGATGGTCACTCTCTTGACCTGATCTTTAGCTATCGATACACTCTCTCAAACTTAACAAACTCC
Source organism: Bombina bombina (assembly GCF_027579735.1). Lineage (NCBI taxonomy): Eukaryota > Metazoa > Chordata > Amphibia > Anura > Bombinatoridae > Bombina > Bombina bombina. Next base: position 299,017,559 of record NC_069505.1, on the reverse strand, counting down.
CCCTTTCCACTTTCTGACCACCATCTCCTTACTTGCAACATATCATCCCTCCCTACAACTCTACCTCCTTCTACTCCTCACACCAAACTTCACAGAAGCATTATGTCATTAGATCAGCAACAGCTTTCTAATTCCCTCAAACCTCTCCTCTCATCCTTCTCCTCCTTTTCCTGCCCTGAACAATCTATCTGCCACTATAATTCCACCCTTACATCCATCCTTGACAATCTTGACCCTCTTACCATAGCTCGGAAATCACACACTCTGGCATAATCCTCTGACACGGTACCTACACAGATGTTCCCGTACTGCTGAGCGGCACTGTAGAGAATCTCGGAGTTCAGCTGATTTTCTTTATTACAAATTCATCTTGAACTCCTAATATTCTGCCCTTAATCTCCATAAGCAACACTACTTATCTACTATTATCTCTAATCTTTCTTCAAACCCAAAACGTCTGTTCTCCACTTTCAATACTCTCCTCCGCCCTCCCCCACCTCCTAATACAACTTCTCTGTCAGCTCAAGACTTTGCCAGCCACTTCAATAACAAAATCGACTCCATCAGAAATGAAATCAGCTCTCAACATAATTCCATTCTCTCACCCCCTCAAATGCTCTCAATCAACCACAACCCACATAACCTTAAACTTAGCTTATTCTCCCCTGTTACTGACGAAGAAGTTTTGGCACTTATACTGCGCTCTCACCTCACTACCTGTCCCTTTGACCCCATCCCCTCACAGCTACTCCCCTCCCTCTCTGCTACCCTTACCCCTATACTAACACACATTTTCAACCTCTCCCTCAGCACCGGTATATTTCCCTCATCACTAAAACATGCACTGGTCACACCTATCCTCAAAAAACCTTCCCTTGATCCTACCTCCCCATCCAACTACTGCCCTATTTCCCGCCTCCCTCTTGCCTCAAAGCTTCTCGAAAAACTAGTATATGCACGCCTATCCCATTTCCTTACGTTAAACTCCCTTCTTGACCCACTGCAATCTGGATTTCTTCCCCATCACTTCACAGAGACAGCAATTGTTAAGGTTACCAATGACCTACTTACAGAAAAATCAAAAGGCCACTTCTCTCTGCTTATCTTCCTTGATTTGTCCTTAGATTTTGACACTGTTGACCACCCTCTTTTGCTCCAAACCCTCCAATCCTTCGGCATCTGTGACACAGCCCTCTCATGGCTCTCTTCCTACCTGTCAAACCGTACCTTTAGTGTAACCTTCTCTGGGGCCTCCTCTGCCCCGTCACCACTTTCTGTCAGAGTACCGCAAGGCTCTGTCCTCAGGCCTCTTCTCAATCTACACATCATCACTAGGTTCCCTAATAAAGTCCTGCGGTTTCCAATATAATTTGTAGGCCAACGACACCTAAATCTACATCTCTGCACCAGACCTATCTCCTTCCTTGCTAACCTGTGTCATTAACTGTTTTTCTCACATCTCTTCCTGGATGTCCACTCACTACCTCAAGCTAAATCTCTCCAAAACTGAGCTCCTCATTTTACCCCCTTTTTCCAAAATCTCCACCCCCAATCTCTCTATAACTGTCAACAACTCCATCATTACCCCTACCCCACATGCCAGATGTCACTGGGTCACATTTGACTCAGATCTTTCTTTCACTCCTCACATTCAGTCCTTGGCTAAAGCCTACCGCTTCCACCTTAAAAACATCTCTAAAATTAGACACTTCCTTACACACAACTAAGATTTTAATCCACTCTCTCATTCTTTCCCGCCTCAATTACTGCAACTCTGTCCTCTCTGGTCTCCTCACCTGTCGCCTAGCTCCTTTACAATCCATAATGAATGCATCTGCCAGACTCATCTTCCTTACACGTTGCTCTTCATCTGCTGCACCTCTCTGCCAATCCCTTTACTGGCTTCCTCTTGCCTCTAGGATCAAACACAACATTCTCACTCTGACATACAAAGCCCTCAACTGCACTGCTCCTCCCTATATCTCAGACCTTGTCTCCAGATACTCTCCCTCCCGTCCCCTTCACTCTGCTCATGACCTCCTACTCTCCTCCTCTATTGTTACCTCATCACCCTCCCGTTTACAGGACTTTTCCAGACTTTCTCCCATCTTGTGGGACTTTCTGCCTCGCTCCACAAGACTCTCCCCTAGTTTTGAAAGCTTCAAGCGCTCCCTAAAGACTCTACAGTTCAGGGATGCTTACAACCTACGCTAACCTTACTTTATACAAGTTCCTCTCTTTCATTGCTATCCACTGAACCCCATTAGCATCTAAGCTTAAGAGTCCAGCTGTTTGTAGATCACCTTCTTAATAACTGACTACAACAGTGCAACTCATGGCAGGGCCATCTACCCATTTGATCCCTATAATTGTTTTGTTTTACTCCACATTTGTTTATAGAGCTGCTGAATCTGTTGGCGCTCTACAAATAACCGATAATAATAATAATAATACATGGAAAGTTATAAATTTCTTTATTAGATTTATATAACCAAAGAATCTGATTTGGTATTATTCACCTTATACCCTGACAACTTTCCAAACTCCTTGAACTATTATCGGAACATATCTCACCGGGTGTTCTACAAACAGTAACATATCATCTGCATATAGAGCTAATTGTAATATTGTTCCTCCAATATCTATTCCAGTGTAAGATAAACAAAGTTTTATTGCCAGAGGCTCCAAACTTAAATTAAAAAGAAGTGATGACAAGGGACAACCTTGTTTTGTTCCTCTATGTAGCTTAACTCCTGAAGAGAAGATCCTGTTTATCAAAATATAAGCCACTGGCATAGAGTAAATATTCAGAATTAGAGAAACAAATGGGCCTCTGAAACCAAAACATTCTAAAGTCAGAAATAGATGATCCCATTCTATCCTATCAAAGGCCTTCTCTGCATCCAGTGAAAGCAGGAAGGAATCCAATAGTGCCCTTGTGCTAGTCTGTGTGGAATCTGTCCAAAAGTAAGAAATTGTGTGGAGTACTCTCCTTAAGTTCTTAACTGAGGTTCTACCACACATGAATCCTGTCTGTTCAGGGTTTATAAGATCTGTAAGAATTGTTTTTAGTCTCTTCACTAATATTTTCATTAAGATTTTATAATCGGAATTAAGCAACAAAATTGGTCTATAAGATTCTGGCAGCTCTTCTTCCTTCTTTGCCTTTAAAATAAGAGAGATATAAGTGGTTGAGAAGAATTGTGAGGGTACCTTACTCTCTTGAAAATATCTGTTAAAGAGCCTACTATTCAAAGGCATTACCTGCGCCTTAAGTATTTTATACAATTCAATAGGTAGGCCATCTGGACCTGGTGCCTTCCCGTTTGCTAGCGAGGAAATAGTTCTATCTATTTCTTGTAATGTAATTGGAAGATTTAAACTTTCTAGTTGCTCTTCTGAGATCTGGGGTGGCTTAATATTCTCCCAGAAGTTCTCTACTAAAATTTAAGTGCTCGTACTTTGACTGGTGTATAACTCAGAGAAGCCTACTAATCAAAGGCATTACCTGCGCCTTAAGTATTTTATACAATTCAATAGGTAGGCCATCTGGACCTGGTGCCTTCCCGTTTGCTAGCGAGGAAATAGTTCTATCTATTTCTTGTAATGTAATTGGAAGATTTAAACTTTCTAGTTGCTCTTCTGAGATCTGGGGTGGCTTAATATTCTCCCAGAAGTTCTCTACTAAAATTTAAGTGCTCGTACTTTGACTGGTGTATAACTCAGAGAAGTGACTTGCAAATGCTTTTGCAATGTCCTCTGGGGTCTTATATATAGTTCCCTTGTGTCTAATAGCCACTATATGTTTACGTGATGCTCTTGCCTTAATCAAGGAGGCTAAAAATGTGCCTGATCTATTTCCCCATCTACAATATCTACTATTTTTTAATTGTGATTGTGTTGCTTAAACTACAAGGTGAGAATCTAATTCCTCTTTGCTCAGCCAATATTTCTCCTGGGTCGTTACAGATGGATTGCCACAATAGTCATGATATGTCCCAGCAAGTTTTCCTTGTAATCTTTTTCATCTTCTGTTGCGATTCTCTATGCAAATTAGCATCATAGGTTATTATATTACCCTCTAGCACCACTTTAGCTGTTTCCCAGAGTAATTCTGGGTTATCTATATGCTCTCCATTGTCCGTTATGTAATCATTCCATTAATGTATCACGTGTTTTTGAAAATTTTCTGAAGGATATAAATAATACGGGAATCTGAATGTATTCATATTTTTACGCGCCTCTTTATCTTGAAAAGATAATTCTACCGGGGCATGATCTGAAACTAATACTTGATGTATCTTATTATCGACAACCCTAGGGATAAGTGAATTGGAAAGTAAGAATAAATCAATTCTTGAGAGAGTAGGGGGAGCTCTCGAAGCACAAGTATAATCCCTACCATTGGGGTTGCATAGTCTCCAGATATCTATTAATTGAAGAGACTCTTAATTTAAAAAAAAATTCCCTCATATTTTCCCTGGGGAATGCCTTGAGTATGTTGTTTAACCCCTGCTTTAATCTCAACCTATCACATATCGGGTCAGGAGCCAAATTAAAATCCACCCACAATCAAATCCATACCCTGCAATGGCAGCAATGTCTGGATCAATTTAGTCCAAAATCTACTAGATTTTTCGTTTGGAGCATAGATGTCACAAAGAACCAATACCCTACCTTCTATATTAGCTTGGACTATCACATACCTCCATTACGGGTCTATAATAACTTTATTTACCTCTGCTGCAAGACATTTACCTAGCAAAATGGCCACCCCCCTCTTTGCCCTAGTATAAGAAGAAAATACTACTGTCCCAACCCAATCCCTGTGTAATTTTACATGCTCTTGGTCGGAAAGGTGTGTCTCTTGCAAAAAAGCCACATCGGTTTTTAACCTTCTCAGATGTGTAATTATTGTGTGACGCTTAATGGGAGAGTGCAAGCCTCCTACATTCTATGATATAATCTTAAATGGCATGTTTAAAATACAACATAGGTCTAAAAATTGGGCAAGGAAGGAGAGACAGGGGAAAAAAGGGAAACCCCCTCATCACACAATTAGAAATCCACATAATAATACCAAATAATACCCTCATTTGTTTCAAGTGACAAAATAAAACATTCTAAGAGGGCCCTATATAAGGACCCAACCTTACAAGAATTATGATGAAAAAAAAAATGTCAACATACACTTAATAATACCACACAATACCCTCATTTGTGATTTAAGTGGTACAACAAAACATTTTAAGAGGGCCCTATATATGGACCCAACCTTACAAGCATTGTGATCAAAGCATATACATTGTGAGAAAAAAAAAATTCTCCCTTATCCACCAAAAAATATAAATGTATTTACTATTCTTGAAAATAAACCAAAAGGTCCCCCATTTAGTATCTTGGGTCTGATCTATTTTTTTCTAGCCTAATAAGTTAGTTAATCAAGTAGTATCCCTAGAGTTCGCTTCTAAGAATTTCTGTGCCTCTTGAGGGGAGTCGAAATTTTTTGGCCCTTGGGAGTGTGGATCTTTAGTTTTGCAGGGTACCTTCCTTATTAAGATTCGTACATAGAGCAGAAAATTCCTTAAGTTTTTTTGTTAAATTCATTGAATAATCTTGAAAAATAAGCAACATGGACCCCTCATATATAACAGATACCGCTTTTCTATAAGCTTGTAGTTTGGCCACTTTCACTTGGAAGTGTAACACTTTAACAATAACCTGCCTAGGATATGGGGCACCACTCTCAGTCTGCTTTTCAGGTCCTATTCTATGAGCACGTTCCACACAACCTCTTAATTTCTCCAGGGGGAGATTCAACAATTTGGGTAAGATGTTCTCAAAAAAATGTATCAGCTCATTTGCTTTAACTGTCTCAGGTATCCCTAGTATTCAAATATTATTTCGTCTTGATCTATTTTCTAAATCTACAAGCCTCTGGTAGAGCACTTGATTCTATTTGTGTAAGGTTTCCATTTTATTGATATATATTGAAGAGATCTCTTCCAGTTCTGTAAATCTCGTGGTAATTTGTTTAATTTCTTCAGTAAGATTATCTAGACCTTTTTGCAAGTTATCTATTTTAAATATAACGATAGAGGGCATTTACTGTACAATATAGTGTGAGTCTTTATCAACACCGATATTATCTGATATTAACATTGAGGACTCACTTAACCCTTCAGAGGGTCTCCTCTGTTTCTTTTCATTGTTTTTTTTGTTTGTTTAGGAGGCATTTTGTTCGAACCCAGGAATCTATCCATATGCAAATCTTTTACACCCCCCAATGAAATTATTAATTCTACAAGCTAACCATGTAGAAAAAAGCTTGGAGCTAATATGCAGTGCTAGTATGATATAACCAACATAATTTTTCAGAATAAGGATTTAAACTATACTTCTATACAAAGAGCACAACCCTCCTAACTACTTAGATTACAAATCTGCAAGGTTACCAGTCTATAAGGGAATACTGCCCCCACTAATAACTGCCCACACTGAGAAAATAAATCAATAACAAGTTCATATTTCAGTACACAGCAGCTTATTTTCCAATATTCTCCACTCCCCTTATTGCGCTTATTGCAGACAGTAAGTAGGAATTTTACATCAGATGTAATATAATAATCCTGAGGAGGCATAGCAATATAAGATCAAAGTATAAGTATACTCATCTAAAAGTTTGAACGGGCAAAAGTACAGCTTCTCCAATATGTTTCCTCAGCAGACTCAGAGTACACAGTATACTTCTTCTATTGGCTTATCAGCTTCTCCAACAAGCAGCGTACTCTATACTGCCCAATACAAACTGTCCGCATAATGCACCAGTAAAGGGACAGCCTTCATCAACTAATTCACTTTGTACTGGCCACAACCTGTAAGCCTAACTCCAGGCTCAAGACCCCTCGTGTAAGTCCTCTTGCAGCACCCATGGGAGAACAAAACACAACTGTAACACCATTGTTGTCGGGTGTACTGGCCCTTATGATACCTTTACTGCTCTGCCTCTATGTTGGGTTCCACACGGAACTCTGTATGTCCCATGTCGAACTCTCGAGTATCTACCTCTCTCATGCAGCACTGGTAGGAGAGAGGGCTTCCTCGAATATGCAGATCCGGTCCTTATCTTTATATCAGAGTACTTTCCAATGGCTATTCAGCCCTGTAGTGCACCAGATGTGCACCACAAGACCTCCGATGATGCTGCTTTGTTCAGCCCAAAAACCACACCAGGACTTGGGGTTGTGGCGCGTTCAATCCCCACCAAAGTTTTAGGAGGCTGATTGCACAGTCTAGCGCTACACACGTCCTGCGTCTAGACTCCTCCCCTGGAAGTCTCTCCGTTATCTATCTTTTTAACAATAACATTTTTAGTGTTGACTGTCCCTTTAAAATCAGCTTCAGAGCAGCAATGCAGTACTGGGATCTAGATGAAAATATCTCATGAACCAATGACAAGAGATATGTATAGCCACCAATCACCAGCTAGCACAATGCGCTACTGGGAGATTGGTGGCTACACATCTATACACACACAAATACAAACAAAGATGATTTAGTTGGATGACCCTCATTGCATTTATACATAAAATTCAGCATACCAAGCATTTTTAGAAAACAACTTTAGTGTGTAGAAACACCATAATATGGGAAACAATTCAATGCAATGAATGGCAGGGGGGAAACCCCTATATTATTGTGCCTTTTTATGGATTACTTAGTAAATATCAGCACATGAGCCATTGTTTCCTAAATATTTCAAACACACATGTTTATGGACCCATATTTAGAGGTAAATTGACAATCTCTGCAGTCGGACAAGTTTGCAAGTAGTCAACCTGTCTGTCTACAATTTCCACCTATCATGTTTCATCGAAGAGTAAAATGTAACATTTCACAAGAGGTTTCTTGTGCAATGCCACCTACTGCTCCGGCACAACTAATTGCGCTAGAGCAAGGAATGTCAATCACCTTGAAAGAGTGAGTGTCTGGTTGATTGATCTCACCACTTCTGAGGTCTGTTCTTAAAGGGACAGCCAACACTAAAATTGTTATTGTTTAAAAAGATAGATAGATAACACCTTTACTACCCATTCCCCAGCTTTGCACAACCAACCAACATTCTTATATTAATATAGTTTATAACATTTAAACCTCTAAATTCCTGCCTGTTTCTAAGCCACTACAGACAGCCTCTTATCACATGCTTTTTTAATTAGATTTTCACAACAGGAGACTGCTAGTTTGTGTGAGCCATACAGATAACATTGTGTTCACGCACGTGGAGTTATTTAAGAGTCAGCACAAAACAGCACTAATTGGCTAAAATGCAAGTCAATAGATAATAAATAAAAAAATCATGTGATCAGGGGGCTGTCAGAAGATGCTTAGACACAAGGTAATCACAGAGGTAAAAAGTATATTAATATAACTGTATAGGTTGTGCAAAACTGGGGAATGGGTAATAAAGGGATTATCTATCTTTTAAAACAATAAAAATTCTATTGTAGAATGCACCTTTAAAAGGACAGTCTAGTATAAATTAAACTTTCATTATTCAGATAGGAATTTTAATTTTAATCAACTTTCCAATTTACTTTTATCATCAAATTTGCTTTTTTCTCTTGGTATTCTTAGTTTAAACTAAACATAGGTAGGCTCATATGCTGATTTCTAAGCCTTTGAGGGCTGCCTCTTATCACAGGCTTTTTAAATCTCTTTTCAACACAAAAAAACAGAAAGTACATGTGGGTCATATAGATAACACTGTGTTCAGGCACAGGGGGTTATTTAAGATTTAGCACAAAACAATGCTAAATGCAAGACAATAGATAATAAACAGTCACAGTCATGTGATCAGTAGTGATGTCACGAACCTAAAATTTTGCGTTCGCAAACGGCGAACGCGATCTTCCGCAAAAGTTCGCGAACCGGCAAACCGGGCGAACCGCCATAGACTTCAATAGGCAGGCGAATTTTAAAACCCACAGGGACTCTTTCTGGCCACAAAAGTGATGGAAAAGTTGTTTCAAGGGGACTAACACCTGGACTGTGGTATGCCGGAGGGGGATCCATGGCAAACTCCCATGGAAAATTATATAGTTGATGCAGAGTCTGGTTTTAATCCATAAAGGGCATAAATCACCTAACATTCCTAAATTGTTTGGAATAACGTGCTTTAAAACATATGATGTTGTATCGTTCAGGTAGTGTAAGGGTTTTTTTTTTTTAAAATGTACACTATTGTTTTAGCAGATATGACTTGCACTGGTGTGACACTGTGCCCTGGCAGGACCTGGAACGCACACGTGTGAGGGAAACTGACTGCTATTATTTCACAGTAAAAAAAGTTTTTGTTTTTTTTAAATGTATGTACACTACTGTTTTAGTAGATATGACTTTCACTGGTGTGACACTGTGCCCTGGCAGGACCTGGAACGCACACGTGTGAGGGAAACTGACCGCTATTATTTCACAGTAAAAAAAGTTTTTTTTTTTTTTTAAATGTATGTACACTACTGTTTTAGTAGATATGACTTGCACTGGTGTGACACTGTGCCCTGGCAGGACCTGGAACGCACACGTGTGAGGGAAACTAACTGCTATTATTTCACAGTAAAAAAAGGTTGTTGTTTTTTTAAAATGTATGTACACTACTGTTTTAGTAGATATGACTTGCACTGGTGTGACACTGTGCCCTGGCAGGACCTGGAGCGCACACGTGTGAGGGAAACTGACTGCTATTATTTCACAATAAAAAAGGTTGTTTTTTTTTAAATGTATGTACACTACTGTTTTAGTAGATATGACTTGCACTGGTGTGACGCTGTGCCCTGGCAGGACATGGAGCGCACACATGTGAGGGAAACTGACTGCTATTATTTCACAATAAAAAAGGTTGTTTTTTTAAAAATGTATGTACACTACTGTTTTAGCAGATATGACTTGCACTGGTGTGACACTGTGCCCTGGCAGGACCTGGAACGCACACGTGTGAGGGAAACTGACTGCTATTATTTCACAGTAAAAAAAGGTTTTGTTTTTTTTTTTAAATGTATGTACACTACTGTTTTAGCAGATATGACTTGCACTGGTGTGACACTGTGCCCTGGCAGGACCTGGAATGCACACGTGTGAAGGAAACTGACTGCTATTATTTCACAGTAAAAAAAGTGTTTTTTTTTTTGTTTTTTTTTTAAATGTACACTACTGTTTTAGCAGATATGACTTGCACTGGTGTCACACTGTGCCCTGGCAGGACCTGAAACGCACACGTGTGAAGGAAAATGACTGCTATTATTTCAAATTAAAAAAAGTTGTTTTTTTTTATTTTAAATGTACACTACTTTTTTTTAGCAGATATGACTTGCACTGGTGTCACACTGTGCCCTGGCAGGACCTGAAACGCACACGTGTGAAGGAAACTGACTGCTATTATTTCAAATTAAAAAAAGGTTTTTTTTTTTTTTTTAAATGTACACTACTGTTTTAGCAGATATGACTTGCACTGGTGTCACACTGTGCCCTGGCACGACCTCAAACGCACACGTGTGAAGGAAAATGACTGCTATTATTTCAAATTAAAAAAAGTTGTTTTTTTTATTTTAAATGTACACTACTTTTTTTTAGCAGATATGACTTGCACTGGTGTCACACTGTGCCCTGGCAGGACCTCAAACGCCCACGTGTGAAGGAAAATGACTGCTATTATTTCAAATTAAAAAAAGTTTTTTGTTTTTTTTAAATGTACACTACTGTTACACCAGATATGAGTGGTGGCACTGGGCAAGTGGGCACAGTATACGCTGTGAGCCTGAGCTGGCAGGCAGGCTGCAATTAGATTACACAGGGGAAAAAAAAAAGCAGACTGATGTTCTAGCCCTAAAAAGGGCTTTTTGGGGTGCTGTCCTTACAGCAGAGATCAGATGAGTCCTTCAGGACTGTAGTGGACACTGAATACACTAGCCTAGCTATCGATTTCCCTATTAAATCAGCAGCAGCTACACTGTCCCTCCTCTCACTAAGAATGCAGGCTCCGAATGAATCTAAAATGGATGCTGTCCAGGAGGTGGGAGAGTCTGGGAGGGAGTGTCTGCTGCTGATTGGCTGGAATGTGTCTTGTGACTGTGAGCTACAGGGTCAAAGTTTACTCAATGATGACGAATAGGGGGCGGATCGAACATCGCATATGTTCGCCTTCCGCTGCGAACATGCTATGTTCGCTGCGAACTATTCACGGCCGAACTGTTCGCGACATCACTAGTGATCAGGGGGCTGGAACTGGAAGAAGGTTCCTAGATACAAGGTAATCACAGAGGTAAAAAGTATATTAATATAACAGTGTTGGTTATGCAAAATTGGGGAATGGGTAATAAAGGAATTATCTATCTTTTAAAACAATAACAATTCTATGGTAGACTGTCCCTTTAAATATGGGACAGTATACTTGCTTATGCGAACCTGCTCTAGAAAAGCCTTGATAAATCTAGCAATCAGCAACAGTTCCCAAAACACAGAAAGTTAGGATTTTATATTTGCACTGTTTAATAATAAAAGCAGAAAATAAAATGTATATAAATTGTTGTCACTTTGCACCATTTACGATACAATTATGTAACTATAAGAAATATTAGATACATTTTAAAATTACATAAGATTCTGATTTTCCAAAGCGGATGTTTTAACTCATTTTGTTCCATGAATAATCATCATATAGACAGGTGGTTACATCACCGGGAGTTCAATACAAAATTAAAGCATTACCCAAGAACTATCAAATTTGTTATATCCTCAAAAGACACTGATCTTGTTTTCAGATACTTTTTTCGTAATCTTATCTTCACCTTTAGTAACTTGTAAGTTTATATATTTTGAAGTTGGAACTCTCACTCAGTAGATACGTTTTATTTTCAATAGCTATACCTGAGTATGAGTACATTTAGGGCCAGTTTATGAGGCCTATTTATCAAAGGTCTTGCGGACCTGATCCGACAGTGCGGATCAGGTCCGCAAGACCTCTTGTGCACCAGCAGCTCTTGTGAGCTGTTGGTGCAACGTCGCCCCCTGCAGACTCGCGGCCAATTGGCTGCCAGCAGGGGGGTGTCAATCAACCCGATTGTACTCGATCGGGTCGAAGTCCGGCGATGTCTGTTCGCCTACTCAGAGCAGGCGGACAGGGTTATGTAGCAGCAGTCTTTAGACTGCTGCTCGCCAGAAACACGCGCTCACCAGAAACACGGGCCCTCAAGCTCCATTCGGAGCTTGATAAATGGGCCGCTATGACTTTACTGGAGCGCTATTTAATGCTCCTGCTTAAGCCGGATGTAAGCTCTTATTACAAGTTGAAAGTAAACTGTTTTCGCTCGTGCGCTAACCCGGCGCACATAAAAAGATGAACTTAGAATATCACATGTGCGATAATATATTCCCCAATAAAAGTCAATGGAGCAAAAACAGTGGAAAAAAACACCCTACTCACACGCAACCCTGATCGCATATTCTCAAGTGCACTAACCCGTTGTGAAAATATGAATATTTCACATTCCCCTGTTCTTCACATAGGAGAATATGTTATATTTGTTCATAATTACATATTTCTATATAAATCTGATGATTCAAAAAAACTTTACCTTTTAATTGTGACAGCAGCTCCAGCTTCCTCCACCCGTCGCAAAGCCTCTTCCTGGGTCTAAAATGATGAATTCCTCCAATAACGGCATTGAATCAGACACTGATTTCCCCTGGGGGGAAGCCGTGATTGGAGGATGACCTATCAATCATTTCTGACATCAGAAATGGCTTACGACGACCGGAGGAAGCTGGAGCGGCTGTCAAGATTAAAAGGTAAGTATTTCTTTACAACGAGTGAAATGTAAATTTTGATTAATTAAAGTGCCCCTGTTTTTAATCGAATTTTTAAAATCTGGGCACTCAAAATTTACATTCACTTTAAAGCCCTTTGCCTGCCTTTTTTTCCTAACACCTGAGACCTCATATGTTTGAGCCCTTATAACTTTTTTGTACAATATTTTTAAATAATTTTTTATTATATGGTGTTATTATTAGTGTAACTGTACTGTGTAATGTATTTTAATGTGTTTTCTGACACTTTTTTGTTTTGCAAAACAGTTAACCAGATCTCTGAGGTTGCGCTAACCGGATGCGCATTAAATTCAATTGTGCTCAAGCGTCCGCGTTTACTTTCAACTTGTAATACGAGCAGAAAACCTGATGCATGCAAACAGCCATGATAAACCCCTATCACTCGCGATAACTGCTCAACTCGTAATGTGGCCCTTAATGTTGTTTGAAACAATGCTGGCTTTTTTATACCCACTTGGGGAAAACCGCTGGGTTATGTTATAATTTTAAATTTTAAAACAAATATTCTCTCTGACTATATTTGTGCCATTTAAAAGTTTTTATAGAACAAAAGATAACATTTAAATACCGAATGTAACATTCACATATTACATTTGAATACTAAATTCCAGAAACTGGAATTGAAGTGTATGATGGTCAACATTTGAATGTTAATATTCTTATATCTGAATATTACATTTAATAAATGGAAAGTTAACATTTGTTTGCAAAAAAACAAAAACAAATGCTGAATGTTTAGCAAACATTTGAAATTAATTTACAATGTGCTGTATCACACTCCAACATTCCCAACTGGAGTTTATAAATATAAAATAACAACGGAAACCAGGCTGTTTTCTAGGGTGTGTACAATATATGTAAGTTAACAGACTCCTATTTAAAGGGACATACAATTGAAAAAAAACATAATGGTCTAATGTGCTAAAACTGTAATTACTACATTGCTACATGCATATGTTTAAACACATAGGCCTAGATTTGGAGTTTTGCGTTAGAAGGGGTGCGTTAGCTACGCATGCTTTTTTTTGGCCGCACCTTTTAAATACCGCTGGTATTTAGAGTTCACAGAATGGCTGCGTTTTCAGTGCGTTAGGCTCTAAAAAGGGAGTGTAGAGCATAATTTACAGCCACTGCAACTCTCAATACCAGCGGTGCTTACGGACGCGGCCAGCTTCAAAAAACGTGCTTGTGCACGATTCCCCCATAGGAAACAATGGGACAGTTTGAGCTGAAAAAAAAACTAACACCTGCAAAAAAGCAGCGTTCAGCTCCTAACGCAGCCCCATTGTTTCCTATGGGGAAACACTTCCTAAGTCTGCACCTAACACCCTAACATGTACCCCGAGTCTAAACACCCCTAGCCTTACACTTATTAACCCCTAATCTGCCGCCCCCACTATCGCTGACCCCTGCATATTATTTTTAACCCCTAATCTGCTGCTCCGTACACCGCCGCAACCTACATTATAGTTATGTACCCCTAATCTGCTGCCCCTAACACCGCCGACCCCTATATTATATTTATTAACCCCTAATCTGCCCCCCACAACGTCGCCGCCAGCTACCTACAATTATTAACCCCTAATCTGCCGACCGGACCTCACCGCTACTATAATAAAGTTATTAACCCCTAATCCGCCTCACTCCCGCCTCAATAACCCTATAAGAAATAGTATTAACCCCTAATCTGCCCTCCCTAACATCGCCGACACCTAACTTCAATTATTAACCCCTAATCTGCCGACCGGACCTCGCCGCTACTCTAATAAATTTATTAACCCCTAAAGCTAAGTCTTACCTTAACCCTAACACCCCCCTAAGTTAAATATAATTTTATTCTAACGAAATAAATTAACTCTTATTAAATAAATTATTCCTATTTAAAGCTAAATACTTACTTGTAAAATAAATCCTAATATAGCTACAATATAAATTATAATTATATTGTAGCTATTTTAGGATTTATATTTATTTTACAGGCAACTTTGTATTTATTTTAACCAGGTACAATAGCTATTAAATAGTTAATAACTATTTAATAGCTACCTAGTTAAAATAATTACAAAATTACCTGTAAAATAAATCCTAACCTAAGTTACAATTAAACCTAACACTACACTAGCAATAAATTAATTAAATAAAATACCTACAATTAAATACAATTAAACCTAACACTACACTATCAATAAATTAATTAAATACAATACTTACAAATAAATACAATTAAATAAACTAACTAAAGTACAAAAAATAAAAAAGAACTAAGTTACAAAAAATAAAAAAATATTTACAAACATTAGAAAAATATTACAACAATTTTAAACTAATTTCACCTACTCTAAGCCCCCTAATAAAATAACAAAGCCCCCCAAAATAAAAAAATGCCCTACCCTATTCTAAAATTAAAATAGAAAAGCTCTTTTACCTTACCAGCCCTTAAAAGGGCCATTTGCGGGGCATGCCCCAAAGAATTCATCTCTTTTGCCTGGAAAAAAAACATACAATACCCCCCCCAACATTACAACCCACCACCCACATACCCCTAATCTAACCCAAACCCCCTTAAATAAACCTAACACTAAGCCCCTGAAGATCTTCCTACCTTATCTTCACCACACTGGGTATCAGCGATCGGTCCAGGCTCCGATGTCTTGATCCAAGCCCAAGCGGGGGGCTGAAGACATCCATCCTCCGGCTGAAGTCTTGATCCAAGCGGGCAGAAGAGGACATCCGGACCGGTAAACATCTTCATCCAGGCGGCATCTTCTATGTTCTTCCATCCGATGACGAGCGGCTGATCTTCAAGACCTCCAGCGCGGATCCATCCTCTTCTTCCGACGACTAGACGAATGAAGGTTCCTTTAAGGGACGTCATCCAAGATGGCGTCCCTCGAATTCCGATTGGCTGATAGGATTCTATCAGCCAATCGGAATTAAGGTAGGAAAATTCTGATTGGCTGATGGAATCAGCCAATCAGATTCAAGTTCAATCCGATTGGCTGATTGGATCAGCCAATCAGATTGAGCTCACATTCTATTGGCTGATCGGAACAGCCAATAGAATGCGAGCTCAATCTGATTGGCTGATTGGATCAGCCAATCGGATTGAACTTGAATCTGATTGGCTGATTCCATCAGCCAATCAGAATTTTCCTACCTTAATTCCGATTGGCTGATAGAATCCTATCAGCCAATCGGAATTCGAGGGACGCCATCTTGGATGACGTCCCTTAAAGGAACCTTCATTCGTCGTCTAGTCGTCGGAGGAAGAGGATGGATCCGCGCTGGAGGTCTTCAAGATGGAGCCGCTCGTCATCGGATTGAAGAACATAGAAGATGCGGCTTGGATGAAGATGTTTGCCGGTCCGGATCTACTCTTCTGCCCGAAGATGGAATTCTTCAGCCGCCGCTTGGATCAAGACTTCAGCCGGAGGATGGACGTCACTCTTCAGCCCCCGCTTGGGCTTGGATCAAGACTTCGGAGGCTCTTCTGGACAGATTGGGACCCGGTGTGGTGAAGACAAGGTAGGGAGATCTTCAGGGGCTTAGTGTTAGGTTTATTTAAGGGGGGTTTGGGTTAGATTAGGGGTATGTGGGTGGTGGGTTGTAATGTTGGGGGGGGGTATTGTATGGGTTTTTTTTACAGGCAAAAGAGCTGAATTCTTTGGGGCATGCCCCGCAAAGGGCCCTTTTAAGGGCTGGTAAGGTAAAAGAGCTTTTCTATTTTAATTTTAGAATAGGGTAGGGCATTTTTTTATTTTGGGGGTCTTTGTTATTTTATTAGGGGGCTTAGAGAAGGTGTAATTAGTTTAAAATTGTTGTAATATTTTTCTAATGTTTGTAAATATTTTTTTATTTTTTTGTAACTTAGTTCTTTTTTATTTTTTGTACTTTAGTTAGTTTATTTAATTGTATTTATTTGTAGGTATTGTATTTAATTAATTTATTGATAGTGTAGTGTTAGGTTTAATTGTAGATAATTGTAGGTATTTTATTTAATTAATTTATTGCTAGTGTAGTGTTAGGTTTAATTGTAACTTAGGTTAGGATTTATTTTACAGGTAATTTTGTAATTATTTTAACTAGGTAGCTATTAAATAGTTCTTAACTATTTAATAGCTATTGTACCTGGTTAAAATAATTACAAAGTTGCCTGTAAAATAAATATTAATCCTAAAATAGCTACAATATAATTATAATTTATATTGTAGCTATATTAGGGTTTATTTTACAGGTAAGTATTTAGCTTTAAATAGGAATAATTTATTTAATAAGAGTTAATTTATTTTGTTAGATTTAAATTATATTTAACTTAGGTGGGTGTTAGGGTTAGGGTTAGAATTAGCTTTAGGGGTTAAAAAATTTATTAGAGTAGCGGTGAGGTCCGGTCGGCAGATTAGGGGTTAATGCTTGAAGTTAGGTGTCGGCGATGTTAGGGAGGGAAGATTAGGGGTTAATATATTTATTATAGGGTTATTGAGGCGGGAGTGAGGCGGATTAGGGGTTAATACATTTATTATAGTAGCGGTGAGGTCCGGTCGGCAGATTAGGGGTTAATAAGTGTAGGCAGGTGGAGGCGACGTTGGGGGCGGCAGATTAGGGGTTAATAAATATAATATAGGGGTCGGCGGTGTTAGGGGCAGCAGATTAGGGGTACATAGGGATAACGTAGGTGGCGGCAGTGTGCGGTCGGCAGATTAGGGGTTAAAAAATTTTAATAGAGTGGCGGCGATGTGGGGGGGCCTCGGTTTAGGGGTACATAGGTAGTTTATGGGTGTTAGTGTACTTTAGAGCACAGTAGTTAAGAGCTTTATGAACCGGCGTTAGCCCAGAAAGCTCTTAACTCCTGACTTTTTGCTGCGGCTGGAGTTTTGTCGTTAGATTTCTAACGCTCACTTCAGCCACGACTCTAAATACCGGCGTTAGATCCCATTGAAAAGATAGGATACGCAATTGACGTAAGGGGATCTGCGGTATGGAAAAGTCGCGGCTGGAAAGTGAGCGTTAGACCCTTTCCTGACTGACTCCAAATACCAGCGGGCGGTAAAAACCAGCGTTAGGAGCCTCTAACGCTGGTTTTGATGGCTACCGCCAAACTCTAAATCTAGGCGATAGTTAAAGTCCACAACAGTAGTGCACTACTGACAGTAAACTCAACACATGTATTGAGCCACCACTACATTTAGCCACCAATCAGCAAGTGTTACCCAGGTGCTGAACCTAAAATGGGCCGGCTTCTAAACTTACATCCCTGCATTTCAAATAAAGATACCAAGAGAACAAAGAAAAATTGATAATAGGAGTAAATTAGAAAGTTGCTTAAAATTGCATGCTCTGTCTGAATCATGAAAGAAACAATTTGTGTTTCATATCCCTTTAGGCTTAATCTCTTTAAAACTGACCTTATTATTTCCCCCCTTCTTCCAAGAACACTCACACCAACTTTATATAACTGTTGATAATAACATTACCACCCCAACCCCTCATATCCGATGCCTTGGGGTCACAATAACACAGATCTTTCATTCACTCCTCACATCCATTCTGGCTAATTCCACCTTCCTCACACAAGATACAACAAATTGTAATTCACTCTTTAATTACTTCCCACCTTGCCTATTGCAACTTCATCCTCTCTGGTCTCCCTAGCTATCTCTTTTACAATCCAGAATAAAGGCCTCAACCAGGCCGATCTTCCTTACACATCGCTCCTCATCTGCTCCTGCTCTCTGCCAATCCCTTCATCGGCTTCACCTAGGATCCAAAATAAAACACAAAATCCTCATCCTAACACTCAGGGCCCTCAATAACACTGCTCCCTCCTATATCTCTGCCTTTGTCTCTAGATCCTCTCCCACCCGTCCCCTTCTCTGTGCCCATGACCACCCTTCTCTCCTCCTCTCTTGTTACCAACTCACATTCCTGTCTACAGGGCTTCTTCACTTCTGCCCAAACTTGTGGAACTCTCTGCCTCACTTGACAAGACTTATCCTTAGTTTTAAAAGTTTCAAGCATTCCTTAATGGGACAGGTTACACAACAATTTTTATTGTTTAAAAAAGATAGATAATCCCTTTATTACCCATTCCCCAGTTTTGCATAACCAACACAGTTATATTAATATACTTTTTACCTCTGTGATTACCTTGCATCTAAGCCTCTGCAGACTGCCCCCTTATTTCAGTTCTTTTGACAGACTTGCAATTTAGCCAATCAGTGATGATTCCTAGGTAACTCCATGTGCATGAGCACAATGTTATCTATATGGCACACATGAACTAATTCCCTCTAGTTGCGATTTATTTTCTTCAAAATGCATTCAGATAAGAGGCGGCCTTCAAGGGCTAAGAAATTAGCATATGAGCCTCCTAGGTTTAGCTTTAGACTAAGAATATCAAGAGAAAAAAAGCTAAATTGATGATAAAGTAAATTGGAAAGTTGTTTAAAATTACATGCCCTATCTGAATCATGAAAGTTTATATTTGACTAGACTGTCCCTTTAATGACTTTACAGTTCATAAACACAATCTATGCTAACCTTTCTTCCCCAGTTCCTCTCCATTTGTCAGCACCTTGCACCTTAGCTTGTAAGCTTTCTGTAGATCACCTTCTTCAATTAGCAATTCTTGTCAGTACCCTCTACCCACTCATCTGGTCCATAATTTGCCTCTTAGAAATATTACCTTTATATATTACCCCTATGGTTATAGCACTGCAGAATTTGTTGGAGATTTACAAATAATAATAATAATGATAATAATGATAAAAGAAATTTATAGGACACCGATGATAGTGTCATGTAAATGGACATACATTTTTTATTCTAGTATTTCTATATAGTATGGCAATGTCTCTCTCTGGGTGCAGTTTGTAGACTAAGAAATAACAGAAAAATAACATAAATGAAGGACCATAAAATAAAGAGGATTACTTCAGATTGATAGCCATGAAAAAAACAATAGGTGATGGTGAAACGTATATTGGAGTCACCTACCACCAAATGTCACAAGAAGGGGAAGCTGATGTTTAAATTGATACAATTAAAACATTGAGTCATTATGGCAATTATAAAATCTATCAAGTATTATACAGAATCTGTAGAGTTACAAATAGACTCAAAGCAATGTATAGACTGAAACATTGTTTTTCAGTTCTATTGAACACAATAAAGTGGAATCCCTCGAGAGTACCTTGGGTTCACTGATAATTTGAGCGCTAATCTTAGAGCAATTGTAGCTCCAATCTGTGTGAGTACCAATGCTAGCAATTATCTATTTGATTGTTTAAAGCTGTATCATTTATATGGAAGTCTTTCTTCAGTTTCTTCAGAGGTCTTTTCCAATAAATATATTAAAGGGTATTTGTACTCATTCTTTGTTCATTGGACTCTATTTGGGGTACAGAAGTACATGGCATCGGTAGTTCTATTTTTAACTTAGAATATTGTAGACCAACAGAGAAGTTAGCGAAACACGTTAAAACCATATTTATCTTTTGTATTAAAATCACATGAACAAGTTTGTAGAGTTGTGTGATAAATATATAGTCCAATATTACATGAAAACCTTGTAAAAAGTTTGTCTTTGCTTGAAACACAAAAGTTTGTAATTTATTCAATTATTTTTCCTTACGCTTATTACTGTGGGTAGCAGAAGTCTGTGGGGGGTTTTGAACAGCAATTTTAGACAATATGTCTGTATTTCCTGTACAATGTAAAGGGACATAAACATTTTAATTGAAAACTACAACAATACTTTTAAATGTGCTCATGACTTGTCAGTGATACTACTGTAGGTCTTCTGTATGTGTATTTGTCTCCTGCACATATTTCAGGAGCCAACAATGTCAGAACATGCATGAGTCAATGCCCATTCACAAAATATACACCTGTACCAGGAGAGGGCTTTAAAAGAAGCAATACTTCTAACAACATTTAAAGGGACAGTCTACTCCAGAATTTGCATTGCTCAAAAAGATAGATAAAAATCCCTTTATTATCCATTCCCCAGTTTTGCATAACCAACATGGTTATATTAATATACTTTTTACCACTGTGATTACCTTGTATCTAAGCATCTGCAAACTGCCCCCTTATTTTAGTTCTTTTGACAAACTTACATTTTAGATAATCAGTGCTGACTCAAAAATAACACCACAGGAGTGAGCACAATGTTATCTATATGGCACACACGAACTAGCACTGTTGAGCTGTGAAAAACTGTTAGAATGCAGTTAGAGAGGAGAGGCGGTCTTCAAGGGTTTAGAAATTAGCCTATGAGCTTACCTAGTTTTAGTTTTCAACAAAGAATACAGAGAGAACAAAGCAAATTTGATAAAAGTAAATTGGAAAGTTGTTTAACATTGCATGGCCTATCTGAATCATGAAAGTTTAATTTTGACTAGACTGTCCCTTTGAAATATACAGCTCAGAATCTAAAGTATGGTTTTTAGGGTACTTCTCAAGCTGCCTTTAAAAATGTATTAAAATTAAGTTTTCTAGACTTTAGATCCATATGTTTAAATCAAAATATACATTTTTAAACATGGCCTTTGGCTTTATGATAGCAAAGTTATTGTCCTTAAAAACCCTAATGCATTTTCCGGTAGCACTGGGTAGTTTTGTTTGCTGACAGCTGTCAAGCTTGTTTGTACTCTAGGAAAAAATCCATCTCCATTAAGCAAGTGACAAGGTCGGTATTGTGTGCTGCTCGTTATACCTTCATTTAGGTGTTTAACCTTTCACATTATGTGCACGAGGTGATCCTTTTAGACAGACATTGGCTATACATTGCCACTTTTATTTCATGTCATCCAGATAAACCAGCCAGCTGGAATCGGCTATTAGTACTTTATATGCTGAAAAACACCTGAAAAAAAGCAGCAGTCAGCTCCTAACGCAGCCCCATTGTTTCCTATGGGGAAACACTTCCTAAGTCTGCACCTAACACCCTAACATGAACCCCGAGTCTGAACACCCCTAACCTTACACTTATTAACCCCTAATCTGCCGCCCCGCTATCGCTGACACCTGCATATTTTTTTAACCCCTAATCTGCCGCTCCGTACACCGCCGCAACCTACGTTATCCCTATGTACCCCTAATCTGCTGCCCCTAACACCGCCGACCCCTATGTTATATTTATTAACCCCTAATCTGCCCCCCACAAGGTCGCCGCCAGCTACCTACAATAATTAACCCCTAATCTTCCGACCGGACCTCACCGATACTATAATAAAGTTACTAACCCCTAATCCGCCTCACTCCCGCCTCAATAACCCTATAATAAATAGTATTAATCCCTAATCTGCCCTCCCTAACATCACCGACACCTAACTTCAAGTATTAACCCCTAATCTGCCGACCGGACCTCGCCGCTAACCCCAACACACCCCTAAGTTAAATATAATTTTTATCTAACGAAATAAATAAACTCTTATTAAATTAATTATTCCTATTTAAAACTAAATACTTACCTGTAAAATAAACCCTAATATAGCTACAATATAACGAATAATTATATTGTAGCTATTTTAGGATTAATATTTATTTTACAGGCAACTTTGTTATTATTTTAACCAGGTACAATAGCTATTAAAGAGTTAATAACTATTTAATAGCTACCTAGTTAAAATAATTACAAAATTACCTGTAAAATAAATCCTAACCTAAGTTACAATTAAACCTAACACTACACTATCAATAAATTAATTACATAAAATACCTACAAATAAAAACAATTAAATAAACTAACTAAAGTACAAAAAATAAAAAAAGAACTGTTACAAAAAATAAAAAAATAATTTACAAACATTAGAAAAATATTACAACAATTTTAAGCTAATTACACCTACTCTAAGCCCCCTAATAAAATAACAAAGCCCCCCAAAATAAAAAAAATGCCCTACCCTATTCTAAAATTAAAATAGAAAAGCTCTTTTACCTTACCAGCCCTTAAAAGGGCCTTTTGCTGGGCATGCCCCAAAGAAAACAGCTCTTTTGCCTGTAAAAAAAAACATACAATACCCCCCCCCAACATTACAACCCACCACCCACATACCCCTAATCAAACCCAAAGCCCCCTTAAATAAACCTAACACTAAGCACCTGAAGATCATCCTACCTTATCTTCACCACGCCGGGTATCACCGATCGGTCCAGGCTCCAAAGTCTTCATCCAAGCCCAAGCGGGGGCTGAAGACGTCCATCATCGGGCTGAAGTCTTGATCCAAGCGGCGGCTGAAGAGGTCCATCATCGGGCAGAAGTCTTCATCCTATGCGGGCAGAAGAGGAGATCCGGACCGGTAGACATCTTCATCCAAGCGGCATCTTCTATCTTCTTCCATCCGACGACGAGCGGCTCCATCTTCAAGACCTCCGGCGCGGATCCATCCTCTTCTTCCGACGTCTTAACACAGAATGAAGGTTCCTTTAAGGGACGTCATCCAAGATGGCGTCCCTCGAATTCCGATTGGCTGATAGGATTCTATCAGCCAATCGGAATTAAGGTAGGAAAATTCTGATTGGCTGATGAAATCAGCCAATCAGATTCAAGTTCAATCCGATTGGCTGATCCAATCAGCCAATCAGATTGAGCTCGCATTCTATTGGCTGATCGGAACAGCCAATAGAATGCGAGCTCAATCTGATTGGCTGATTGGATCAGCCAATCGTATTGAACTTGAATCAGATTGGCTGATTCCATCAGCCAATCAGAATTTTCCTACCTTAATTCCGATTGGCTGATAGAATCCTATCAGCCAATCGGAATTCTAGGGACACCATCTTGGATGACGTCCCGTAAAGGAACCTTCATTCTTTGTTAGGACGTCGGAAGAAGAGGATGGATCCGCGCCGGAGGTCTTGAAGATGGAGCCGCTCGTCGTCGGATGGAAGAAGATAGAAGATGCCGCTTGGATGAAGATGTCTACCGGTCCGGATCTCCTCTTCTGCCCGCATAGGATGAAGACTTCTGCCCGATGATGGACCTCTTCAGCCGCCGCTTGGATCAAGACTTCAGCCCGATGATGGACGTCTTCAGCCCCCGCTTGGGCTTGGATGAAGACTTCGGAGCCTGGACCGATCGGTGATACCCGGCGTGGTGAAGATAAGGTAGGATGATCTTCAGGGGCTTAGTGTTAGGTTTATTTAAGGGGGGTTTGGGTTAGATTAGGGGTATGTGGGTGGTGGTTTGTAATGTTGGGGGGGGTATTGTATGTTTTTTTTTCAGGCAAAAGAGCTGAATTCTTTGGGGCATGCCCCGCAAAAGGCCCTTTTAAGGGCTGGTAAGGTAAAAGAGCTTTTCTATTTTTATTTTAGAATAGGGTAGGGCATTTTTTTATTTTGGGGGGCTTTGTTATTTTTTTAGGGGGCTTAGAGTAGGTGTAATTAGCTTAAAATTGTTGTAATATTTTTATAATGTTTGTAAATATTTTTTTATTTTTTGTAACTTAGTTCTTTTTTTATTTTTTGTAACTTAGTTCTTTTTTTATTTTTTGTACTTTAGTTAGTGTATTTATTTGTATGTAATTAATTTATTGATAGTGTAGTGTTAGGTTTATTTGTAGATAATTGTGTACTTTAGAGCACAGTAGTTAAGAGCTTTATGAACCGGCGTTAGCCCAGAAAGCTCTTAACTCCTGGCTTTTCTCTGCGGCTGGAGTTTTGTCATTAGATTTCTAACTCTCACTTCAGCCAAGACTCTAAATACCGGCGTTAGAAAGATCCCATTGAAAAGATAGGATACGCAATTGGCGTAAGGGGATTTGCGGTATGGAAAAGTCGCGGCTGGAAAGTGAGCGTTAGACCCTTACCTACACGACTCTAAATACCAGCGGTAACCCAAAACCAGCGTTAGGAGCCTCTAACGCTGGTTTTGACGGCTAACGCAGAACTCTAAATCTAGCCGTTTTTGGCTGCCAATAAGCTGTTGTTGATGTTGATGCAATCACAATCAGACATTTTTATTGTTTATTGGCAATAGCACTTTATTGTTCTGGTAAGGCGCAGAAAAAATGTTTCTAAGCCTCCCTGTGAGCTAGATTTATGGGGTCCCCTTTAAAGGAATAGTTTAGTCAAAATTAAACTTTTATGATTCAGATAAAGCATGACATTTTAAGCAACTTTTTAATTTACTCCTATTATCAATTTTTCTTTGTTCTCTTGGTATCTTTATTTGAAAAAGCAAAAATGTAAGCATAGGAGCCGGGCCATTTTTGGTTCAGTGCCTGGGTAGCACTTTCTGATTGGTGTGTAAATGTAGCCAACAATCAGCAAACGCTACCCAGGTTCTCAACCAAAAATGGGCCAGCTACTAAGCTTACATTCAAATAAATATAGGAAGAGAATGAGGAAAAATTGATAATAGGAGTAAATTAGAAAGTTGCTTCAAATTGGATGTTCTATCTGAATCATTAAAGTTTAATTTTGACTAGACTATTCCTTTAAGCCATGACAATTTTGCTGAGGCTGAACATTTTGGCATTGTGATCACTGGAAAAACGCTTTGACAATACTGATGATGTTCAAAAATTGATTTCTACTGAAAACAAGTGCAAGATTGTGATAAGCCCCTATGTGTTGTACTTACACAAAATGGTTAAACTTATAGTTAAGCGACATTTAGGATACACAGTAATGAGGTTATTCCCCGCCTCCCTTTAGACATGGGTTCTACTAAGTTGAAATCTAGCTTCCACTGTATTCCAGTACTGATATGTTTGCACATGGGGCTCGATCACATATGCGGCGTTGCCACTTTTTTGCGAATCTAGTGATCACATATACGGCGCTGCATACAAGTGCGGTGCATATATTTTACCTGTCGTCCGCTGTTTTTACTCCCATAAACTAACATAGAACCAGCATCACAAGTCGGTATCATATATTCATATAAGGACGTATACAGCGAGAATAGAGACATTTTACTCCATTTTTATCTTGTCACTCATAGGCAGACGCAGCAACCCTTGCGCTAAATATATAAGCACCGTAACTCCATAAAAGCCTTAACATACACCTAACGCATTTGCAATATGTACCTCTCAACCGCCATCCCCCCACCGCAATAACTAATAAAATGTAATAACCCCTAATCTGGCACCCACCCACAAAGCAAAGTATCTAATTACACTATTAACCCCTAATCCGCCAACCCCCCACAACGCAAACTGCCTATTAAAACAATTAACCTCTAATCCACCAACCTGCCACAACGCAATCTACCTAATTAACCTATTAACCCCTAAACCGCCAAACCCCCACAATGCAAAGTATCAATCTAATCACTGAGCCCCCTAACCTAACACCCCCTAAATTAACCCCAATTAACTACAATTACATAAAATAAAAAAAAGACTACCTTAAAAATATCTTAAAATTAACAAAAATAAAAAACCTAAGAATAAATTAATATAAAAAACCCTAAGATTACAAAAAATAAAAAAATCTAAGATTACAGAAAAAAATAAACAAAATTATTCAAAAACGTAATTTATGTAAGAACTTACCTGATAAATTCATTTCTTTCATATTGGCAAGAGTCCATGAGCTAGTGACGTCGTATGGGATATACAATCCTACCAGGAGGGGCAAAGTTTCCCCATCCCTCAAAATGCCTACAAATACACCCCTCACCACACCCACAATTCAGTTTTAACGAATAGCCAAGTAGTGGGGTGATAAAGAAAGGTGTAAAAAGCATCAACAAAGGAATTTGGAAATAATTGTGCTTTATACAAAAAAATCATAACCACCATAAAAAGGGTGGGCCTCATTGACTCTTGCCAATATGAAAGAAATGAATTTATCAGGTAAGTTCTTACATAAATTATGTTTTCTTTCATGTAATTGGCAAGAGTCCATGAGCTAGTGACGTATGGGATAACAATACCCAAGATGTGGAACTCCACGCAAGAGTCACTAGAGAGGGAGGGATAAAAATAAACAACAGCCAAATGCTGAAAAAATAATCCACAACCCAAAATATAAGTTATTCTTATGAAGAAAAGAAAAACTTAAAACATCAGCAGAAGAATCAAACTGAAAAAGCTGCCTGAAGAACTTTTCTACCAAAAAAAGCTTCAGAAGAAGCAAATACATCAAAATGGTAGAATTTAGTAAATGTATGCAAAGAGGACCAACTCGCTGTTTTGCAAATCTGATCAACTGAAGCTTCATTCTTAAAAGCCCAGACTGGAGACTGATCTAGTATAATGAGCTGTAATTCTCTGAGGTGGGGCTCGACCTGACTCCAAATAAGCTTGATGAATCAAAAGCTTTAACCAAGAGGCCAAGGAAATAGCAGAGGCCTTCTGACCTTTCCTAGGACCAGAAAATATAACAAATAGACTAGAAGTCTTCCTGAAATCTTTAGTAGCTTCAACATAATATTTCAAAGCTCTCAAAACATCCAAAGAATGTAAGGATATTTCCAAAGGATTCTTAGAATTAGGACACAATGAAGGGACAACAATTTCTCTATGTTGTTAGAATTCACAACCATAGGTAAAAATTCAAATGAAGTCCGCAAATCCGCCTTATCCTGATGAAAAATCAGAAAAGGAGATTCAGAAGAAAGAGCAGATTGCTCAGAAACTCTTCTAGCAGAAGAGATAGCCAAAAGGAACAACACTTTCCAAGAAAGTAGTTTAATATTCAAAGAATGCATAGGCTCAAAAGGAGGAGCCTGTAACGCCCTCAAAACCAAATTAACGGCTAGATTTAGAGTTCGGCGGTAGCCGTGAAAACCAGCGTTAGAGGCTCCTAACGCTGGTTTTAGGCTACCGCCGGTATTTGGAGTCAGTGATTAAAGGGTCTAACGCTCACTTTTCAGCCGCGACTTTTCCATACCGCAGATCCCCTTACGTCAATTGCGTATCCTATCTTTTCAATGGGATCTTTCTAACGCTGGTATTTGGAGTCGTTTCTGAAGTGAGCGTTAGAGCTCTAACGACAAAACTCCAGCCGCAGGAAAATAGCAGGAGTTAAGAGCTTTCTGGGCTAACGCCGGTTCATAAAGCTCTTAACTACTGTACCCTAAAGTACACTAACACCCATAAACTACCTATGTACCCCTAAACCGAGGTCCCCCCACATCGCCGCCACTCGATTAAAATTTTTTAACCCCTAATCTGCCGACCGCCAACTACGTTATACTTATGTACCCCTAATCTGCTGCCCCTAACCCCGCCGACCCCTGTATTATATTTATTAACCCCTAACCTGCCCCCCACAACGTCGCCGCCAGCTACTTACAATAATTAACCCCTAATCTGCCGACCGGACCTGAGCGCTACTATAATAAAGTTATTAACCACTAATCCGCCTCACTAACCCTATCATAAATAGTATTAACCCCTAATCTGCCCTCCCTAACATCGCAGACACCTAACTTCAATTATTAACCCCTAATCTGACGACCGGAGCTCATCGCTACTATAATAAATGTATTAACCCCTAAAGCTAAGTCTAACCCTAACACTAACACCCCCCTAAGTTAAATATAATTTAAATCTAACGAAATTAATTAACTCTTATTAAATAAATTATTCCTATTTAAAGCTAAATACTTACCTGTAAAATACATCCTAATATAGCTACAATATAAATTATAATTATATTGTAGCTATTTTAGGATTAATATTTATTTTACAGGTAACTTTGTAATTATTTTAACCAGGTACAATAGCTATTAAATAGTTAAGAACTATTTAATAGTTACCTAGTTAAAATAATAACAAATTTACCTGTAAAATAAATCCTAACCTAAGTTATAATTAAACCTAACACTACCCTATCAATAAATTAATTAAATAAACTACCTACAATTACCTACAATTAACCTAACACTACACTATCAATAAATAAATTAAATACAATTGCTACAAATAACTACAATTACATAAACTAACTAAAGTACAAAAAATAAAAAAGAACTAAGTTACAAAAAATAAAAAAATATTTACCAACATTAGAAAAATATTACAACAATTTTAAACTAATTACACCTACTCTAAGCCCCCTAATAAAATAACAAAGACCCCCAAAATAAAAAATTCCCTACCCTATTCTAAATTAATAAATGTAAAAGCTCTTTTACCTTACCAGCCCTGAACAGGGCCCTTTGCGGGGCATGCCCCAAGAAAATCAGCTCTTTTGCCTGTAAAAAAAAACATACAATACCCCCCCCCCAACATTACAACCCACCACCCACATACCCCTAATCTAACCCAAACCCCCCTTAAATAAACCTAACACTAAGCCCCTGAAGATCTTCCTACCTTGTCTTCACCATCCAGGTATCACCGATCCGTCCTGGCATCCGGTGCTGAAGAGGTCCAGAAGAGGCTCCAAAGTCTTCCTCCTATCCGGCAAGAAGAGGACATCCGGACCGGCAAACATCTTCTCCAAGCGGCATCTTCGATCTTCTTCCATCCGGTGCGGAGCGGGTCCATCTTGAAGCAGCCGACGCGGATCCATCCTCTTCTTCCGTTGTCTCCCGACGAATGACGGTTCCTTTAAGGGACGTCATCCAAGATGGCGTCCCTCGAATTCCGATTGGCTGATAGGATTCTATCAGCCAATCGGAATTAAGGTAGGAATATTCTGATTGGCTGATGGAATCAGCCAATCAGAATCAAGTTCAATCCGATTGGCTGATCCAATCAGCCAATCAGATTGAGCTTGCATTCTATTGGCTGTTCCGATCAGCCAATAGAATGCAAGCTCAATCTGATTGGCTGATTGGATCAGCCAATCGGATTGAACTTGATTCTGATTGGCTGATTCCATCAGCCAATCAGAATATTCCTACCTTAATTCCGATTGGCTGATAGAATCCTATCAGCCAATCGGAATTCGAGGGACGCCATCTTGGATGACGTCCCTTAAAGGAACCGTCATTCGTCGGGAGACAACGGAAGAAGAGGATGGATCCGCGTCGGCTGCTTCAAGATGGACCCGCTCCGCACCGGATGGAAGAAGATCGAAGATGCCGCTTGGAGAAGATGTTTGCCGGTCCGGATGTCCTCTTCTTGCCGGATAGGAGGAAGACTTTGGAGCCTCTTCTGGACCTCTTCAGCACCGGATGCCAGGACGGATCGGTGATACCTGGATGGTGAAGACAAGGTAGGAAGATCTTCAGGGGCTTAGTGTTAGGTTTATTTAAGGGGGGTTTGGGTTAGATTAGGGGTATGTGGGTGGTGGGTTGTAACGTTGGGGGGGTATTGTATGTTTTTTTTTACAGGCAAAAGAGCTGATTTTCTTGGGGCATGCCCCGCAAAGGGCCCTGTTCAGGGCTGGTAAGGTAAAAGAGCTTTTACATTTATTAATTTAGAATAGGGTAGGGAATTTTTTATTTTGGGGGTCTTTGTTATTTTATTAGGGGGCTTAGAGTAGGTGTAATTAGTTTAAAATTGTTGTAATATTTTTCTAATGTTGGTAAATATTTTTTTATTTTTTGTAACTTAGTTCTTTTTTATTTTTTGTACTTTAGTTAGTTTATGTAATTGTAGTTATTTGTAGCAATTGTATTTAATTTATTTATTGATAGTGTAGTGTTAGGTTAATTGTAGGTAATTGTAGGTAGTTTATTTAATTAATTTATTGATAGGGTAGTGTTAGGTTTAATTATAACTTAGGTTAGGATTTATTTTACAGGTAAATTTGTTATTATTTTAACTAGGTAACTATTAAATAGTTCTTAACTATTTAATAGCTATTGTACCTGGTTAAAATAATTACAAAGTTACCTGTAAAATAAATATTAATCCTAAAATAGCTACAATATAATTATAATTTATATTGTAGCTATATTAGGATTTATTTTACAGGTAAGTATTTAGCTTTAAATAGGAATAATTTATTTAATAAGAGTTAATTAATTTCGTTAGATTTAAATTATATTTAAGTTAGGGGGGTGTTAGTGTTAGGGTTAGACTTAGCTTTAGGGGTTAATCCATTTATTAGAATAGCGATGAGCTCCGGTCGTCAGATTAGGGGTTAATAATTGAAGTTATGTGTCGGCGATGTTAGGGAGGGCAGATTAGGGGTTAATACTATTTATGATAGGGTTAGTGAGGCGGGTTAGGGGTTAATACATTTATTATAGTAGCGGTGCGGTCCGCTCAGCAGATTAGGGGTTAATAAGTGTAGGCAGGTGGAGGCGACGTTGAGGGGGGCAGATTAGGGGTTAATAAATATAATATAGGGGTCGGCGGTGTTAGGGGCAGCAGATTAGGGGTACATAGGGATAATGTAAATTGCGGCGGTTTACGGAGCGGCAGATTAGGGGTTAATAATATAATGCAGGTGTCAGCGATAGCGGGGGCGGCAGATTAGGGGTTAATAAGTGTAAGGTTAGGGGTGTTTAGACTCGGGGTACATGTTAGGGTGTTAGGTGCAGACGTAGGAAGTGTTTCCCCATAGGAAACAATGGGGCTGCGTTAGGAGCTGAACGCTGCTTTTTTGCAGGTGTTAGGTTTTTTTTCAGCTCAAACAGCCCCATTGTTTCCTATGGGAGAATTGTGCACGAGCACGTTTTTGAGGCTGGCCGCGTCCGTAAGCAACTCTGGTATCGAGAGTTGCATTTGCGGTAAAAATGCTCTACGCTCTTTTTTTTTAGCCTAACGCAGCATTTTTTTGAACTCTCGATATCAGAGTTAATTTTATGGTGCGGCCAAAAAAAAGCCCGCGGAGCGTTAACAGCCCTTCTACCGCCAAACTCCAAATCTAGGCCTAAGACTCCAAGGAGAATTGATTTAATGACAGGCTTAATACGAACTAAAGCCTGTACAAAACAGTGAATATCAGGAAGATTAGCAATCTTTCTGTGAAATAAAACAGAAAGAGCAGAGATTTGTCCCTTCAAGGAACTTGCAGACAAACCCCTCTCCAAACCATCCTGGAGAAACTGTAAAACTCTAGGAATTCTTAAAGAATGCCAAGAGAATTTATGAGAAGAACACCATGAAATGTAAGTCTTCCAAACTCGATAATAAATCTTCCTAGAGACAGATTTATGAGCTTGTAACATAGTATTAATTACTGAGTCAGAGAAACCTCTATGACTTAGTACTAAGCGTTCAATTTCCATACCTTCAAATTTAATAATTTGAGATCCTGCTTGAAAAACGGACCTTAAGACAGTAGATCCGGCCTTAACGGAAGTGGCCAAGGTTGGCAACTGGACATCCGAACAAGATCCGCATACCAAAACCTGTGTGGCCATGCCGGAGCCACCAGCAACACAAACGATTGTTACATGATGATTTTGGATATCACTCTTGGAAGAAGAACTAGAGGCGGGAAAATGTAAGCAGGATGATAACACCAAGGAAGTGTCAGCACATCCACTGCTTCTGCCTGAACATCCCTGGACCTGGACAGGTATCTGGGAAGTTTCTTGTTTAGATGAGAGGCCATGAGATCTATCTCTGGAAGACCCCACATCTGAACAATCTGAGAAAACACATCCGGATGGTGAGACCACTCCCCTGGATGTAAAGTCTGACGACTGAGATAATCTGCCTCCCAATTGTCTACACCTGGGATATGAACCGCAGAAATTAGACAGGAGCTGGATTCCGCCCAAACAAGTATCCGAGATACTTCTTTCATAGCTTGGGGACTGTGAGTCCCACCCTGATGATTGACATATGCCACCATTGTGATATTGTCTGTCTGAAAACAAATGAATGGTTCTCTCTTCAACAGAGGCCAAAACTGAAGAGCTCTGAGAATTGCACGGAATTCTAAAATATTGATTGGTAATCTCGCCTCTTGAGATTTCCAAACCCCTTGTGCTGTCAGAGATCCCCAAACAGCTCCCCAACCTGAAAGACTCGCATCTGTTGTGATCACAGTCCAGGTTGGCCGAACAAGAGGCCCCTTGAACTAAATGCTGGTGATTTAACCACCACGTCAGAGAGTGTCAAACATTGGGATTTAAGGATATTAATTGTGATATCTTTGTATAATCCCAGCACCATTGATTCAGCATGCAATGCTGGAGAGGTCTCATGTGAAAATGAGCAAAAGGAATTGCGTCCGATGCTGCAGTCATAAGGTCTAAAACTTCCATGCACATAGCCACTGAAGGGAATGACTGAGACTGAAGGTGCCGACATGCTGCAACCAATTTCAAACGTCTCTTGTCTGTTAGAGAGAGATTCATGGACACTGAATCTATCTGGAAACCTAAAAAGGTGACCCTTGTATGAGGAATCAAAACACTTTTTGGTAAATTGATCCTCCAACCATCTTTTCGAGGAAACAACACTAGTTGATTTGTGTGAGATTCTGCAGAATGTAAAGACTAAGCTAGTACCAAGATATCGTCCAAATAAGGAAACACCGCAATACCCTGTTCTCTGATTACAGAGAGTAGGGCACCCAGAACCTTTGAAAAGATTCTTGGAGCTGTTGCTAGGCCAAAGGGAAGAGCAACAAATTGGTAATGCTTGGCTAGAAAAGAGAATCTCAGGAACTGATAATGTTCTGGATGAATCGGAATATGAAGGTATGCATCCTGCAAGTCTATTGTGGACATATAATGTCCTCACTGAACAAAAGGCAGAATAGTCCTTATAGTCACCATCTTGAAAGTTGGTACTCTTACATAACGATTCAAAATTTTCAGATCCAGAACTGGTCTAAAAGAATTTTCTTTCTTTGGGACAATGAATAGATTTGAATAAAACCCCAGACCTTGTTCCTGAAAAGGAACCGGCATGATTACCCCTGAAACCTCCAGGTCTGAAACACACTTCAGGAAAGCCTGGGCTTTTACTGGATTCACTGTGATGCGTGAGAGAAAAAATCTTCTCACAGGAGGTCTTACTCTGAATCCTATTCGGTACCCCTGAGAGACAATGCTCTGAATCCATTGATTTTGGACAGAATTTTCCCAAACATCCTTGAAAAACCTTAATCTGCCCCCTACCAGCTGAGCTGGATTGAGGGCCGCACCTTCATGCAGACTTAATGGCTGACTTTGGTTTCTTAAAAGGCTTGGATTTATTCCAATTTGAGGAAGGCTTCCAATTGGAAACAGATTCCTTGGGGGAAGGATTAGGTTTTTGTTCCTTATTTTGACGAAAGGAACGAAAACGATTAGAAGCCTTAGATTTACCCTTAGGTTTTTTATCCTGAAGCAAAAAAAATTCCCTTCCCCCAGTAACAGTTGAAATAATAGAATCCAACTGAGAACCAAATAAACTATTACCTTGGAAAGAAAGAGATAATAATCTAGACTTAGATGTCATATCAGCATTCCAAGATTTAAGCCACAAAGCTCTTCTAGCTAAAATAGCTAAAGACATGGATCTAACATCAATTTTGATAATATCAAAAATAGCATCACAAATAAAATGATTAGCATGTTGTAGTAAACAAACAATGCTATATAAGTCAGAATCCAATTCTTGTTGCGCTAAATTCTCCAACCAAAAAGTTGAAGCAGCTGCAACATCAGCCAAAGAAATTGCAGGCCTAAGAAGATGACCTGAATATAAATAGGCTTTCCTTAGATAAGATTCAAGCTTCCTATCTAAAGGATCTTTAAAGGAAGTACTATCTTCCATAGGAATAGTGGTTAGTTTAGCAAGAGTAGAAATAGCCCCATCAACTTTGGGGATATTTTCCCAAAACTCTATTGAAATTGTTGGTAAAGGATACAATTTTTTAAACCTTGCAGAAGGATTAAAAGGAGTACCCGGCTTATTCCATTCCTTAGAAATCATATCAGAAATAGCATCAGGAATAGGAAAAACCTCTGGAGTAACCACAGGAGGTTTAAAAACAGCATTTAAATGTTTACTGGTTTTAATATCAAGAGGACTAGCTTCCTCAATATACAAAGTAATTAATACTTCTTTTAGGAAACAACGCATATACTCCATTTTAAATAAATAAGTAGATTTGTCAGTGTCAATCTCTGAGGAAGGATCTTCTGAATCAGATAGATCCTCATCAGAGGTGGATAATTCATTATGTTGTCGGTCATTTGAAATTACATCAACATTATGAGAAGTTTTAAAAGACCTCTTACGTTTATTAGAAGGTGGAAATGCAGACAAAGCCTTCTGAATAGAATCAGTAACAAATTCTTTAAAATTCATAGGTATATCATGTAAATTAGAAGTTGAAGGAACTGCAACCGGCAATGTACTATTACTGATGGACACACTATCTGCATGTAAAAGTTTATCATGACAACTAATACAGTTGTGGAGATATAATCTCCACAATTTTACAACAAATGCACTTAGCTTTGGTAGAACTGATGTCAGGCAGCAAAGTTCCAACAGATACTTCTGAGGCAGGATCAGATTGAGACATCTTGCAAAATATAAAAAGAAAAAACAACATATAAAGCAAAATTATCAATTTCCTTATATGACAGTTTCAGGAATGGGAAAAAATGCAAATAGCATAGCCCTCTGACATAGAAAATGGCAAGAGGCAAAAGCAATGGGGCAATAAATAATGAAAAAAATTTGGCGCCAAGTATGACGCACAACGTAACTGAAATTTTTTTTTTGCGACAACCATGTCCGGAAATGACACACTCGCGTCACTAACGACGCAACCCTGTGTGAAACCTCTGCGTCAATTATGACGCCAGAAATGACAAACTTGCATCGACGAACGTGCCCTTCGCGCCAAAAAATTCTTGCGCCAAGAATGACGCAATAAAGTGTAGCATTTGGCGCACCCACAAGCCTAAGTCAGCCCGCAATTTGAAACAAAGTAGTAAATTGAAAAAAAGACTAAACCCCAGGTAAGAAAAATATTTCTTAATATTAACTTTTCCCAAATATCAAACTGACAATCTGCAAAAGAAAATGCATGAACCTGACTCATGGCAAAGATAAGTACAATACATATATTTAGAACTTTATTGCATAAAGTTCCAAACCATAGCTGAGGTGTCTTTAAGAAATAAAAACATACCCATCCACATATAGCAGATAGCCAAACCAGTACTGAAACAGTTATCAGTAGAGGTAATGGTATATGAGAGTCGATCTGAAAAGGGAGGTAGGAGATGAATCTCTACGACCGATAACAGAGAACCTATGAAAAAGACACCCGTTAGGAAAATCATTGCATTCAATAGGTGATACTCTCCACGTCCCTCTGACATTCGCTGTACTCTGAGAGGAATCAGGCTTCAAAATGCTGAGAAGCGCATATCAACGTAGAAATCTTAGCACAAACTTACTTCACCACCTCCATAGGAGGCAAAGTTTGTAAAACTGAATTGTGGGTGTGGTGAGGAGTGTATTTGTAGGAATTTTGAGGTTTGGGAAGCTCATGGACTCTTGCTAATTACATGAAAGAAATATATTTTTTAAATCTTATCTAATACCACTATAAAAACAAAAAAGCCACCCAAAATAAAAACACCCCCTAAGCTAACACTAAACTACCAAAGGCCCTTAAAAGGGCCTTTTGTAGGGCATTGCCCTAAAGTTATCAGCTTTTTTACTTTAAAAAATACAAATTACCCCTTAACAGTAAACCCCCCACCAAACCAACCCCCCAAAATAAAAAAGACCTAACTCTAAAAAAAGTAATCTACCCATTGCCCCTAAATGGGCATTTGTATGGCATTGCCCTTAAAAGGGCAATTAGCTCTTTTGCTGCCCATTAAAAAAAAATCAAAAGCCCTATTTTAAAACAACCTAATACTAACCCCCGACATAGTTACTCACCATTCCTGAAAGTCTTCTTCCAGGCGGCTCCATCTTCATCCAGCACGGGACCATCTTCATTCTTCATCCCGGTGGCATGGAGCCGAGGCAGCACAGAGTGGAGGCGGCAGGGAGCGGAGAAGGATCAGTGGCGGCATGGTCATCCAACGTGGAGACTCCTCTTAATGCGATCGTCCGCAAAACACTGAAGATTGAATGCAAGGTACCCATTTTATATTGGGGTACCTTGCATTCCTACTGGCTTACAATTTCAAATCAGCCAAAAGGATGAGAGCTGCTTAAATAGGATTTAAGTAGCTCTCATCCTTTTGACTGATTTCAGATTTTCAGCCAATATATTTTGGGGTGGCTTTTTGTTTTTATAGGGGTATCAGATTAGGTTATTTTTTTTTTATTTTGGATAATTTCATACTTTGCAATGTTGGCGGATGAGGGGTTAATACTTTTAATAGTTGTTGCGATGTGGGGGGATGAGGGGTTAATACTTTTAATAGTTGTTACGATGGGGGGGAATGCCGGATATAGGGTGTCGTGGGATTACTTTTTTTTAGGCGGGTTTGATTTTACGTGGGATTTTTTTTAATAAAACGGAAGCGCCAGCAGTTTATATACTGTAAGGGGCAAGAAAAAAGCAGGTACTTTTGTAATATTATGTTTGATATACCTTACTGTTTTCTTATGCAATTGCTACTGTAATACTGTGCCTTATGTGTTTAACTGGTTCCCTCTTTGTAAAAATGCCTAATATCTTCTTATTCCTTTTTGCTGCCTTCTGTCTCTATAACAAACTACATTATCCAATTACTCCTTCTCCCTCTCCACCTGCACTGTTCATTAGCCCATCTCTCTTAAACTCACCTTACTTTTGTACTCATGAACTTTACCTATTCCTAAACACTCTCTCTCCCCCCTGCACCTTGTCTCAAAAGCAGTCTCACTACTGCAAATCTGTATCTCATCTCATGTCACTCTCCCTCTTGCGTTTACTAACTGCTGGTGACATCTCCCCTAATCCTGGTCCCCAACAACTGCCTAGCCATGCACATCCATGTATACCGTCCCACAGACTCAAAAAACAAAACTCTGACAACCTTACTCACATTCCTCTTGCATCAAAAGCCACTTCCCCTTTCACTTGTGCACTTTGGAACTCTCGCTCTGTTTGCAACAAGCTCACTTCTATACATGACCTCTTTATCTCCCACTCCCTCAACCGTCTGCCCCTAACAGAAACCTGGCTCTGTCCCCTAGACACAGCATCCACTGCTGCTCTGTCACATGGGGGTCACCACTTCAGCCACACTCCTAGGTCTGGTAATAGACAAGGTGGTGTAGGTATTTTACTTTCCTCTGGTTGCACCTTTCAACAAATACATCCCATCTCTTCCCTCACATTTTCCTCATTTGAAACCCACATGATTAGCTTATTCTCTCCTCTTTCTATACGTGTTGCAGTCATATACCGTCTTCCTGGCTCCTCAACTCAATTTCTAGATCACTTGGCTGCCTGGCTACCTTATTTCCTTTCCTCAGACACCCCTTCCCTCATTCTTGGTGACTTCAACATCCCTCTTGACAATCCCACTGCCTCCTCTGCAAAACAACTTCTGCAACTCACTTCCTCTTTCGGTTTGTCACAATGGACTGATTCTACCACTCACAAAGACGGTCACTCCCTTGACCTGATCTTTAGCTATCGATGCACCCTCTCAAACTTCACAAACTCCCCCTTTCCTCTTTCTGACCACCATCTCCTTACTTGCAACATATCATCCCCCCTACAACTCTCCCTCCTTCTGCTCCTCACACCAAACTTCACAGAAGCATTATGTCATTAGATCAACAACAACTTTCTAATTCCCTCAAACCTCTCCTCTCATCCTTCTCCTCCTTTTCATGCCCTGACCAATCTATCTGCCACTATAATTCCACCCTTACATCCGTCCCTGACAATCTCGCCCCTCTTACCATAGCTCGGAAATCTAACACTCATCCTCAGCCCTGGCATACTCCTCTGACACAATACCTGCGCAGATGTTCCCGTACTGCTGAGCGGCACTGGAGAAAATCTAGGAGTTCAGCTGATTTTCAACATTACAAATTTATCTTGAACTCCGACTACTCTGCCCTTAATTTCCATAAGCAACACTATTTCTCTACTCTTATCTCTAATCTTTCTTCAAACCAAAAACGTTTGTTCTCCACTTTCAATACTCTTCTCCGCCCTCCCCCACCTCCTAATACAACTTCTCTGTCAGCTCAAGACTTTGCCAACCACTTCAATAACAAAATCGACTCCATCAGAAGTGAAATCAGCTCTCAACATAATTCCATTCTCTCACCCCCTCAAATGCTCTCAATCAACCACAACCCACATAACCTTAAACTTAGCTCATTCTCCCCTGTTACTGAAGAAGAAGTTTCGGCACTTATACTGCTCTCTCACCTCACTACCTGTCCCCTTGACCCTATCCCCTCACAGCTACTCCCCTCCCTCTCTGCCACCCTTACCCCAATACTCACACACACTTTCAACCTCTCCCTCAGCACCGGTATATTTCTCTCATCGCTGAAACATGCACTGGTCACACCTATCCTCAAAAAACCTTCCCTTGATCCTACCTCCCCATCCAACTACCACCCTATTTCCCTCCTCCCTCTTGCATCAAAGCTTCTCGAAAAATTAGCTTATGCACACCTATCCCATTTCCTTACAATAAACTCCCTCCTTGACCCATTGCAATCTGGATTTCGTCCCCATCACTCCACAGAGACAGCAATTGTTAAGGTTACCAATGACCTACTTACAGCAAAATCAAAAGGCCACTTCTCTCTGCTTATCCTCCTTGATCTGTCTGCAGCCTTTGACACTGTTGACCACCCTCTCTTGCTCCAAGCCCTCCAATCCTTCGGCATATGTGACATAGCCCTCTCGTGGCTCTCTTCCTACCTGTCAAACCGTACCTTTAGTGTAGCCTTCTCTGGGGCCTCCTCTGCCCCGTCACCACTTTCTGTCGGAGTACCGCAAGGCTCTGTCCTCGGTCACCTTCTCTTCTCAATCTACACGTCATCACTAGGTTCCCTAATAAAGTCCCACGGTTTACAATATCATTTGTATGCCGATGACACCCAAATCTACTTCTCTGCACCAGACCTTTCTCCTTCCTTGCTAACCCGTGTCACTAACTGTCTTTCTCACATCTCCAACTGGATGTCCTCCCACTACCTCAAGCTAAATCTCTCCAAAACTGAGCTCCTTATTTTCCCCCCTTCTTCTAAACTCTCCACCCCCAATCTCTCTATAACTGTCGACAACTCCATCATTACCCCTACCCCGCATGCCTGATGTCTCGGGGTCACATTTGACTCAGATCTTTCTTTCACTCCTCACATTCAGTCATTGGCTAAAGCCTGCCGCTTCCACCTTAAAAACATCTCTAAAATTAGACACTTCCTTACACACAACTAAGATTTTAATCCACTCTCTCATTCTCTCCCGCCTCGATTACTGCAACTCTGTCCTCTCTGGTCTCCCCACCTACCGCCTAGCTCTTTTACAATCCATAATGAATGCCTCTGCCAGACTCATCTTCCTTACACGTCGCTCTTCATCTGCTGCCCCTCTCTGCCAATCTCTTCACTGGCTTCCTCTTGCCTCTAGGATCAAACACAAAATTCTCATTCTGACATACAAAGCCCTCAACTGCACTGCTCCCCCCTATATCTCAGACCTTGTCTCCAGATACTCTCCCTCCCGTCCCCTTCGCTCTGCTCATGACCTCCTACTCTCCTCCTCTCTTGTCACCTCATCACACTCCCCTTTACAGGACTTCTCCAGACTGGCTCCCATCTTGTGGAACTCTCTGCCTCGCTCCACAAGACTCTCTTCTAGTTTTAAAAGCTTCAAGTGCTCCCTAAAGACTCTACTGTTCAGGGATGCATGCAACCTACGCTAACCTTTCTTTATACCAGTTCCTCTCCTCCATTGCTATCCCCTGAACCCCCTTATCATGTAAGCCTAAGAGTCCAGCTGTTTGTTGATCACCTTCTCAAGAGCTGACTACAACAGTGCAACTCTTGGCAGGGCCCTCTACCCATTTGATCCCTATAATTGTTTTGTTGTACTCCGCCTTTGTTAATAGCGCTGCGGAATCTGTTGGCGCTCTACAAATAACCTATAATAATAATAATAAAAAAATAATAATATACTGCCCTAAGTCACTGGCCACTCCAGAAATGTGTATTTATGAACATTTCTGTACCTCGCCAGTTTATCCGACATACGGCAGTATATGATCTGCCTGCACCGTATATGTGATTGACCCGATGTGCAAGGTGAACTTACGGGCGGCGTGAGTTTCAACGGTTGCACCGAAACCTACGCCGTATATGTAAACTCGCCCATGGTTAGAAACTCTCTTTCAGATACCTTCAGTATAACCTAGGTTTTAAAATGACTGCAACAACAAATAGAGGGATTTATACTTAGTGTTTAATGACCCTTATGTCATCCTCCTACTTGTGGATATGGGCATGCACTACTGTCTAATGCACGTTCCCATTTTGGGACAGGAAGTCAGTAGCTGTGCACTTTCAGTTGGTGTAAATGAACTTGCGTAGCAGTCCATGTGACTGAACGATAAGCATTACACGGAAGTAGGCTAAGTAAATCAGCAGTAACTATAGCAACGGCTTTGCTGCCGCTCCCGTAGATACTCAGATTTGCGCATGCGCATTGACACTGCTCATCGTGAACGTGCTTCTGAGATTACCGCACATCACATCAGGAAATAGAGGTTGGGAGGAGTTATCGTCAGAACAGTAAGGAAAAGTAATAGATAAAAATACAAGACAAATAATTATTTTTTTATAAAATTAAGTTAGCGATTAGCTTATTCGTTCATGAAAGAGTGCATAGATATATTCTAATTGAATAAAGTTTACCTTCATTTTAAACTATGTGTAAAAGGACATTAAACCCAACACTTTATTTCACGGTTTATATAAAACAATACAGTTTTAAACAAGTTTCCAAATTACTTCTATTATCAAATTTCCTTCATTTTCTTGGTATCCTTTGTTGAATGACAAGCAATGCACTCTTGGGAGCTAGCTGAACACAACTAGTGAGTCAATAATAAGAGGTATATATGCGCAGGCACCAAACGGCAGCTAGCTCTTGGTAGTGCATTGCTGCTTCTGAGCCTACCTAGGTATGCTTTTCAACAAAGGATACCAAAGGAACAAAGCAAGTTATACCATAAAAATAAATTGGAAAAGTGTTCAAAATTGCATGCCCTATCTGAATCATGAAAGTTTAATTTTGACTTTACTGTCCCTTTAACGCTTTTGTTGTCAATAAACTAGGATCAGTAATGCAAAAATGTCACACTCTCACGATTTAGCGGATTACATTTTGGGAAAGGAATAAAGCACTGTTTGCTCTATAATATTTTTTTAATGTGTCACCCCCAAAGAGGTTGCCTGCTGTGTCACATGTCAACAGGGGCAGGAAGCTGTGTCCTGTAATATTTGTAGCTGATGTATTAGTTAATAAAGTCTTTCCTCTAACAGAGCTTGCTCCGTAACTTGTCCGCCTGCTCTGAGGCCGTGGACAGAAATCAACCCGATCGAATACAATCGGGTTGATTGACACTCCTGCTAGCAGCCAATTGGCCGCAAATCTGCAGGGGGCAGAATTGCACCAGCAGTTCACAAGAACTGCTTGTGCAATGATAAATGCCGACAGTGTACGGCGTCGGCATTTATCGATGTGCGACGGACATGATACGCTACATCGTATCATGTCCGCTCGCACATTAATAAATATACCCCTAATACTTCAGTATCCATTGCGCACAAACATGAAACTGATGCCAATTTTAATTTAAAGACCATTTACTTCATCTTTTTTCAGACAAAACACTTTAACATGTTAAAATTGCAGCCCTTTCATAACATAATTTTTTTAAGTACAATATTCCTTTTGTACAAATCTAAGATAGAGGATTTACTCTGTGACTTTGCTTAACATTAAATCATCATATTAAATCAATCATATTGTTAAAAACAAACTAACAAACATTTTAACATAATTGCATGCACCATATGACTACGGTCCACAAGATTCACTTTTTTTTTTTCTTAAGCTTAGATTGATCTTTGTTTCTTTTTATAGAATATAAAACATTCCTTGTCCTTACATTAGTTAAAAACATCTATGTAAGCTTCTGTGGTTTAGTTTAAACAACGTTAACAGAAAATTGTCCTAAACTGACCTGCCTTAAAAGGACAGTCAAGTCTAAAATAAAATTTCATGATTCAAATAGGACATGTAATATTAAACAACTTTCCAATTTACTTTTATCACCAATTTTGCTTTGTTCTCTTGATATTCTTAGTTGAAAGCCAAACCTAGGT